>NW_024114265.1:0-15933 GCF_003073215.2 Triticum urartu | reverse complement strand
TGATAACTGGGATGCAGCAGGGATATTGTTTTTTCATCGTGATAATAAGTGCATGCACTTGTTTCTAAAAATTTGGAGAACTCGAAATTCGAACGGCAGGTGCTTATGCTACTCATCAAATAAAAATCAGGTGCCAGAAAATTCGTTTCGAAATAAATGATTCAGCTTTATATCCACGTCAACCCTCGGCATGATGGTTGGAAGCAAATGCCAAGTTCATACCAAAAGATCGTTAACAGCAATACCAACTTGCGGACGACAAGGTAGTACAAGTACCAATCCAAACTAACTTATAATCTTTTTTCTCCTGGCCCTAGTGTTCGTCTGGTAGAAAATCTTGCAAAGGACCAGCTCCCGCTCCTTCTCTTGCTCCAGGTCCCCGAGGTGGTACTGGTGCATCACCCAGTCGGTCCTCTGCTGGTCGAAGTTCTTGTTGGTGTGCAACACCAGAACCTTTTTGCTGCCTGTCTGCCGACTGGTGACCATCACCGCAAGGTATTGCCGGTGTTGTGGCACATCGCGTGCATGCCGCACTCGGACTGTATCTTGCGACGCGTCCACGTGCCCCTTTTGAATTCCCTGGAATTGCGCTGGAAGAAATGCTTTCTTAGGCCACTCAGTGTGATACCTGAAGTATTGTCGAATACAGGTTTTATTGTACATAGTTGGAATTTTCATAACATCTTTGGCATGTTGTAGTCACTTGTTTGACTTTTTATTAACTGTCAAATTGTAATTGCTTCACCAAGTCTACGTCTAAAAAAGAAAAATGGAGCTATAAACAAAGGAATATGTTTCTGCAGGTAGACGGCCGATCGGTGTCTTACCTGGAAGTTTCTCAGGATGGGTGTAGCATATGCTGTGCTCGCTGTCGATGGTTCGTATGAACAAATCTATGAGAGGGTGAGATCTCGCGCTGTCAGCACTCACTTTGGCCTCAAGGTGCTCGATCATCTCCTGATCCGTGGGATCGAACTTGACACCAGCCAACAGCACCGGCCAATCCTTCTTCAACTTGCATCGGTTAATTCTAGTTATATGGTACTCAATGTATGATCAATTGACTGTTTTAAGTGAATGATGAAAAATTTCGACAGATAAGTGGTACTCCAAATCTGAAGTCCAGAATACCCGAACACGCAGCCGGGATTCTTGTGTCACCACGCGCAGCGTGTTGTCACGTCAATTCAATGTGTGGACATGATGAATAATTTGACCGACATATACTAGTACTGCTACTGTACTACTTACTAGTCGCATTTAGTGTCACATTTTAACCATAGGTTTAACTAACAAGTACGCACTTGAAGCCTAATTGATATATATATATATATATATACTTCACAACACCTCCATCATCATTATCAGTACATCCGACGTAGGTGAGTTAGGATGTACTTGATCCCAGAAAGGTATCTATCCTTCAAACCAGAGGAGTGCTTCAAACTAACAATAGTACATAATATCCAACAAAAGAGGGTCGTGCTATAGCAGCAGAATACTGAAGGAAATATGCCCTAGAGGCAATAATAAAGTTATTATTTATTTCCTTATAATCATGATAAATGTTTGTTATTCATGCTAGAATTGTATTAACCGGAAACATAATACATGTGTGAATACATAGACAAACAAAGTGTCACTAGTATGCCTCTACTTGACTAGCTCGTTAATAAAAGATGGTTATGTTTCCTAACCATGAACAATGAGTTGTTATTTGATTAACGGGATCACATCATTAAGAGAATGATCTGATTGACATGACCCACTCCATTAGCTTAGCACCCGATCGTTTAGTATGTTGCTATTGCTTTCTTCATGACTTATACATGTTCCTGTAACTATGAGATTATGCAACTCCCATTTACCGGAGGAACACTTTGGGTACTACCAAACGTCACAACGTAACTGGGTGATTATAAAGGAGTACTACAGGTGTCTCCAAAGGTACATGTTGGGTTGGCGTATTTCGAGATTAGGTTTTATCACTCCGATTGTCGGAGAGGTATCTCTGGGCCCTCTCGGTAATGCACATCACATAAGCCTTGCAAGCATTGCAACTAATGAGTTAGTTGCGGGATGATGTATTACAGAACGAGTAAAGAGACTTGCCGGTAACGAGATTTAACTAGGTATTGGATACCGACGATCGAATCTCGGGCAAGTAACATACCGATGACAAAGGGAACAACGTATGTTGTTATGCGGTCTGACCGATAAAGATCTTCATAGAATATGTAGGAGCCAATATGGGCATCCAGGTCCCGCTATTGGTTATTGACCGGAGACGTGTCTCGGTCATGTCTACATTGTTCTCGAACCCGTAGGGTCCGCACGCTTAAGGTTACGATGACAGTTGTATTATGAGTTTATGCATTTTGATGTACCAATGGTTGTTCGGAGTCCCAGATGTGATCACGGACATGACGAGGAGTCTCGAAATGGTCGAGACATAAAGATTGATATATTGGAAGCCTATATTTGGACATCGGAAGTGTTCCGGGTGAAATCGGGATTTTACCGGAGTACAGGGAGGTTACCGGAACCCCCCGGGAGCCATATAGGCCTTAATGGGCTTTAGTGGAAAGGAGAAAGGGGCAGCCCAAGGTGGCCGCGCGCCTCCCCCTCCCCTAGTCCTATTAGGACTAGGAGAGGTGGCCGGCCCCCCTCTCTCTCTTTCCCCCTCAGGGAATCCTAGTCCAACTAGGATTGGGGGGGAGTCCTACTCCCGGGAGGAGTAGGACTCCTCCTGTGCCCTCCTCCTGGCCGGCGGCCCCCTCCCCCTTGGCTCCTTTATATACTGAGGCAGAGGCACCCCAGAAACACACAAGTTGATCCACGTGATCTATTCCTTAGCCGTGTGCGGTGCCCCCAGCCATCATATTCCTCGATAATACTGTAGCGGAGTTTAGGCGAAGCCCTGCTGCTGTAGTGCATCAAGATCGTCACCACGCCGTCGTGCTAACGGAACTCTTCCCCGACACTTTGCTGGATCGGAGTCCGGGGATCGTCATCGAGCTGAACGTGTGCTCGAACTCGGAGGCGTCGTAGTTTCGGTGCTTGATCGGCTGGATCGTGAAGACGTACGACTACTTCCTCTACGTTGTGTCAACGCTTCCGCAGTCGGTCTGCGTGGGTACATAGACAACACTCTCCTCTCTCGTTGCTATGCATCACCATGATCTTGCGTGTGCGTAGGAATTTTTTTGAAATTACTACTAAACCCTTCAGTGGCATCCGAGCCTAGGTTATTTATGTTGATGTTATATGCACGAGTAGAACACAAGTGAGTTGTGGGCGATATAAGTCATACTGCCTACCAGCATGTCATACTTTGGTTCGGCAGCATTGTTGGACGAGACGACCCGGACCAACCTTACGCGTACGCTTACGCGAGACCGGTTCCCCCGACGTGCTTTGCACATAGGTGGCTTACGGGCGACTGTCTCTCCAACTTTAGTTGAACCAAGTGTGGCTACTCCGGGTCCTTGCGAAGGTTAAAACGGAGTCTATTTGACAAACTATCGTTGTGGTTTTGATGCGTAGGTGAGATTGGTTCTTGCTTAAGCCCGTAGCAGCCACGTAAAACTTGCAACAACAAAGTAGAGGACGTCTAACTTGTTTTTGCAGGGCATGTTGTGATGTGATATGGTCAAGACATGATGCTGAATTTTATTGTATGAGATGATCATGTTTTGTAACCGAGTTATCGGCAACTGGCAGGAGCCTTATGGTTGTCGTTTTATTGTATGCAATGAAATCGCGATGTAATGCTTTACTTTATTACTAAGCGGTAGTGATAGTCGTGGAAGCATAAGCTTGGCGAGACGACAACGATGCTACGATGGAGATCAAGGTGTCACACCGGTGATGATGGTGATCACGACGGTGCTTCGGAGATGGAGATCACAAGCATAAGATGATGATGGCCATATCATATCACTTATATTGATTGCATGTGATGTTTATCCTTTTATGCATCTTATCTTGCTTTGATTGACGGTAGCATTATAACATGATCTCTCACTAAATTATCAAGAAGTGTTCTCCCTGAGTATGCACCGTTGCGAAAGTTCTTCGTGCTGAGACACCACGTGATGATCGGGTGTGATAGGTTCTACATTCAAATACAACGGGTGCAAAATAGTTGCACACGCGAAATACTCAGGTTATACTTGACGAGCCAAGCATATACAGATATGGCCTCGGAACACAGAGACCGAAAGGTCGAGCGTGAATCAACATAACGATGTTCACCATTGAAAACTACTCCATCTCACGTGATGATCGGTTATGGTTTAGTTGATTTGGATCACGTAATCACTTAGAGGATTAGAGGGATGTCTATCTAAGTGGGAGTTCTTTAATTAACTTGATTAACTGAACTTAAATTTATCATGAAACTTAGTACCTGATTAGTATCTTGCTTGTTTATGTTTGATTGTAGATAGATGGCTTGTGCTGTTGTTCCGTTGAATTTTAATGCGTTCCTTGAGAAAGCAAAGTTGAAAGATGATGGTAGCAATTACACGGACTGGGTCCGTAACTTGAGGATTATCCTCATTGCTGCACAGAAGAATTACGTCCTGGAAGCACCGCTGGGTGCCAGGCCTGCTGCAGGAGCAACGCCGGATGTTATGAATGTCTGGCAGAGCAAAGCTGATGACTACTCGATAGTTCAGTGTGCCATGCTTTACAGCTTAGAATCGGGACTTCAACGACGTTTTGAACGTCATGGAGCATATGAGATGTTTCAGGAGTTGAAGTTAATATTTCAAGCAAATGCCCGGATTGAGAGATATGAAGTCTCCAATAAGTTCTATAGCTGCAAGATGGAGGAGAATAGTTCTGTCAGTGAGCATATACTCAAAATGTCTGGGTATAATAATCACTTGATTCAATTGGGAGTTAATCTTCCAGATGATAGAGTCATTGACAGAATTCTTCAATCATGCCACCAAGCTACAAGAGCTTCGTGATGAACTATAATATGCAAGGGATGAACAAGACTATTCCTGAGCTCTTCGCGATGCTGAAAGCTGCGGAGGTAGAAATCAAGAAGGAGCATCAAGTGTTGATGGTCAACAAGACCACTAGTTTCAAGAAAAAGGGCAAAGGGAAGAAGAAGGGGAACTTCAAAAAGAACGGCAAGCAAGTTGCTGCTCAAGAGAAGAAACCCAAACCTGGACCTAAGCCTGAAACTGAGTGCTTCTATTGCAAGCAGACTGGTCACTGGAAGCGGAACTGCCCCAAGTATTTGGCGGATAAGAAGGATGGAAAGGTGAACAAAGGTATATGTGATATACATGTTATTGATGTGTACCTTACTAATGCTCGCAGTAGCACCTGGGTATTTGATACTGGTTCTGTTGCTAATATTTGCAACTCGAAACAGGGACTACGGATCAAGCGAAGATTGGTTAAGGACGAGGAGACGATGCGCGTGGGAAACGGTTCCAAAGTCGATGTGATCGCAGTCGGCACACTACCTCTACATCTACCTTCGGGATTAGTATTAGACCTAAATAATTGTTATTTGGTGCCAGCGTTAAGCATGAACATTATATCTGGATCTTGTTTGATGCGAGACGGTTATTCATTTAAATCAGAGAATAATGGTTGTTCTATTTATATGAGTAATATCTTTTATGGTCATGCACCCTTGAAAAGTGGTCTATTCTTGTTGGATCTCGATAGTAGTAACACACATATTCATAATGTTGAAGCCAAAAGATGCAGAGTTGATAATGAAAGTGTAACTTATTTGTGGCACTGCCCTTTAGGTCATATCGGTGTAAAGCGCATGAAGAAAATCCATTCTGATGGACTTTTGGAACCACTTGATTATGAATCACTTGGTACTTGTGAACCGTGCCTCATGGGCAAGATGACCAAAACGCCGTTCTCCGGTACTATGGAGAGAGCAACAGATTTGTTGGAAATCATACATACAGATGTATGTGGTCCGATGAATATTGAGGCTCGTGGCGGATATCGTTATTTTCTCACCTTCACAGATGATTTAAGCAGATATGGGTATATCTACTTAATGAAACATAAGTCTGAAACATTTGAAAAGTTCAAGGAATTTCAGAGTGAAGTTGAAAATCATCGTAACAAGAAAATAAAGTTTCTACGATCTGATCGTGGAGGAGAATATTTGAGTTACGAGTTTGGTGTACATTTGAAAAATTGTGGAATAGTTTCACAACTCACGCCACCCGGAACACCACAGCATAATGGTGTGTCCGAACGTCATAATCGTACTTTACTAGATATGGTGCGATCTATGATGTCTCTTACTGATTTACCGCTATCGTTTTGGGGATACGCTCTAGAGACGGCCGCATTCACGTTAAATAGGGCACCATCAAAATCCGTTGAGACGACGCCTTATGAACTATGGTTTGGCAAGAAACAAAAGTTGTCGTTTCTGAAAGTTTGGGGCTGCGATGCTTATGTGAAAAAGCTTCAACCTGATAAGCTCGAACCCAAATCGGAGAAATGTGTCTTCATAGGATATCCAAAGGAAACTATTGGATACACCTTCTATCACAGATCCGAAGGCAAGAATTTTGTTGCTAAATTCGGAAACTTTCTAGAGAAGGAGTTTCTCTCGAAAGAAGTGAGAGGGAGGAAAGTAGAACTTGACGAGGTAACTATACCTGCTCCCTTACTGGAAAGTAGTACATCACAGAAAACTGTTCCAGTGACACCTACACCAGTTAGTGAGGAAGCTAATGATAATGATCATGAAACTTCAGATCAATATACTACTGAACCTCGTAGATCAACCAGAGTGAGATCCGCGCCAGAGTGGCACGGTAATCCTGTTCTGGAGGTCATGCTACTAGATCATGATGAACCTACGAACTATGAAGAAGCGATGGTGAGCCCAGATTCCGCAAAGTGGCTTGAAGCCATGAAATCTGAGATGGGATCCATGTATGAGAACAAAGTATGGACTTTGGTTGACTTGCCCAATGATCGGCAAGCAATTAAGAATAAATGGATCTTCAAGAAGAAGACTGACGCTGACGGTAATATTACTGTCTACAAAGCTGGACTTGTCGCAAAAGGTTTTCGGCAAGTTCAAGGGATTGACTACGATGAGACCTTCTTGCCCGTAGCGATGCTTAAGTCTGTCCGAATCATGTTAGCAATTGCCGCATTTTATGATTATGAAATTTGGCAAATGGATGTCAAAACTGCATTCCTGAATGGATTTCTGGAAGAAGAGTTGTATATGATGCAACCAGAAGGTTTTGTCGATCCAAAAGGAGCTAACAAAGTGTGCAAGCTCCAGCGATCCATTTATGGACTGGTGCAAGCCTCTCGGAGTTGGAATAAACGCTTTGATAGTGTGATCAAAGCATTTGGTTTTATACAGACTTTCGGAGAAGCCTGTATTTACAAGAAAGTGAGTGGGAGCTCTGTAGCATTTCTGATATTATATGTGGATGACATATTACTAATTGGAAATGATATAGAATTTCTGGATAGCATAAAGGGATACTTGAATAAGAGTTTTTCAATGAAAGACCTCGGTGAAGCTGCTTACATATTAGGCATAAAGATCTATAGAGATAGATCAAGACGCTTAATTGGACTTTCACAAACAACATACCTTGAAATTTTTTTGAAGAAGTTCAAAATGGATCAAGCAAAGAAAGGATTCTTGCCTGTGTTACAAGGTGTGAAGTTGAGTAAGACTCAATGCCCGACCACTGCAGAAGATAGAGAGAATATGAAAGATGTTCCCTATGCATCAGCCATAGGATCTATCATGTATGCAATGCTGTGTACCAGACCCGATGTGTGCCTTGCTATAAGTCTAGCAGGGAGGTACCAAAGTAATCCAGGAGTGGATCACTGGACAGCGGTCAAGAACATCCTGAAATACCTGAAAAGGACTAAGGATATGTTTCTCGTATATGGAGGTGACAAAGAGCTCATCGTAAAAGTTTACGTTGATGCAAGCTTTGACACTGATCCGGACGATTCTAAATCGCAAACCGGATACGTGTTTACATTAAACGGTGGATTTGTCAGTTGGTGCAGTTCTAAACAAAGCGTCGTAGCGGGATCTACATGTGAAGCAGAGTACATAGCTGCTTCGGAAGCAGCGAACGAAGGAATCTGGATGAAGGAGTTCATATCCGATCTAGGTGTCATACCTAGTGCATCGGGTCCAATGAAAATCTTTTGTGACAATACTGGTGCAATTGCCTTGGCAAAGGAATCCAGATTTCACAAGAGAACCAAGCACATCAAGAGACGCTTCAATTCCATCCGGGATCTAGTCTAGGTGGGAGACATAGAGATTTGCAAGATACATACGGATCTGAATGTTGCGGACCCATTGACTAAGCCTCTTCCACGAGCAAAACATGATCAGCACCAAGGCTCCATGGGTGTTAGAATCATTACGGTGTAATCTAGATTATTGACTCTAGTGCAAGTGGGAGACTGAAGGAAATATGCCCTAGAGGCAATAATAAAGTTATTATTTATTTCCTTATAATCATGATAAATGTTTATTATTCATGCTAGAATTGTATTAACCGGAAACATAATACATGTGTGAATACATAGACAAAGTGTCACTAGTATGCCTCTACTTGACTAGCTCGTTAATCAAAGATGGTTATGTTTCCTAACCATGAACAATGAGTTGTTATTTGATTAACGGGATCACATCATTAAGAGAATGATCTGATTGACAGGACCCATTCCATTAGCTTAGCACCCGATCGTTTAGTATGTTGCTATTGCTTTCTTCATGACTTATACATGTTCCTGTAACTATGAGATTATGCAACTCCCGTTTACCGCAGGAACACTTTGGGTACTACCAAACGTCACAACATAACTGGGTGATTATAAAGGAGTACTACAGGTGTCTCCAAAGGTACATGTTGGGTTGGCGTATTTCGAGATTAGGTTTTATCACTCCGATTGTCGGAGAGGTATCTCTGGGCCCTTTCGGTAATGCACATCACATAAGCCTTGCAAGCATTGCAACTAATGATTTAGTTGCGGGATGATGTATTACAGAACTAGTAAAGAGACTTGCCGGTAACGAGATTGAACTAGGTATTGGATACCGACGATCGAATCTCGGGCAAGTAACATACCGATGACAAAGGGAACAACGTATGTTGTTATGCGGTCTGACCGATAAAGATCTTCGTAGAATATGTAGGAGCCAATATGGGCATCCAGGTCCCGCTATTGGTTATTGACCGGAGACGTGTCTCGGTCATGTCTACATTGTTCTCGAACCCGTAGGGTCCGCACGCTTAAGGTTACGATGACAGTTGTATTATGAGTTTATGCATTTTGATGTACCAATGGTTGTTCGGAGTCCCAGATGTGATCACGGACATGACGAGGAGTCTCGAAATGGTCGAGACATAAAGATTGATATATTGGAAGCCTATATTTGGACATCGGAAGTGTTCCGGGTGAAATCGGGATTTTACCGGAGTACAGGGAGGTTACCGGAACCCCCCGGGAGCCATATAGGCCTTAATGGGCTTTAGTGGAAAGGAGAAAGGGGCAGCCCAAGGTGGCCGCGCGCCTCCCCCTCCCCTAGTCCTATTAGGACTAGGAGAGGTGGCCGGCCCCCCTCTCTCTCTTTCCCCCTCAGGGAATCCTAGTCCAACTAGGATTGGGGGGGAGTCCTACTCCCGGGAGGAGTAGGACTCCTCCTGTGCCCTCCTCCTGGCCGGCGGCCCCCTCCCCCTTGGCTCCTTTATATACTGAGGCAGAGGCACCCCAGAAACACACAAGTTGATCCACGTGATCTATTCCTTAGCCGTGTGCGGTGCCCCCAGCCATCATATTCCTCGATAATACTGTAGCGGAGTTTAGGCGAAGCCCTGCTGCTGTAGTGCATCAAGATCGTCACCACGCCGTCGTGCTAACGGAACTCTTCCCCGACACTTTGCTGGATCGGAGTCCGGGGATCGTCATCGAGCTGAACGTGTGCTCGAACTCGGAGGCGTCGTAGTTTCGGTGCTTGATCGGCTGGATCGTGAAGACGTACGACTACTTCCTCTACGTTGTGTCAACGCTTCCGCAGTCGGTCTGCGTGGGTACATAGACAACACTCTCCTCTCTCGTTGCTATGCATCACCATGATCTTGCGTGTGCGTAGGAATTTTTTTGAAATTACTACTAAACCCTTCAGTGGCATCCGAGCCTAGGTTATTTATGTTGATGTTATATGCACGAGTAGAACACAAGTGAGTTGTGGGCGATATAAGTCATACTGCCTACCAGCATGTCATACTTTGGTTCGGCAGCATTGTTGGACGAGACGACCCGGACCAACCTTACGCGTACGCTTACGCGAGACCGGTTCCCCCGACGTGCTTTGCACATAGGTGGCTTACGGGCGACTGTCTCTCCAACTTTAGTTGAACCAAGTGTGGCTACTCCGGGTCCTTGCGAAGGTTAAAACGGAGTCTATTTGACAAACTATCGTTGTGGTTTTGATGCGTAGGTGAGATTGGTTCTTGCTTAAGCCCGTAGCAGCCACGTAAAACTTGCAACAACAAAGTAGAGGACGTCTAACTTGTTTTTGCAGGGCATGTTGTGATGTGATATGGTCAAGACATGATGCTGAATTTTATTGTATGAGATGATCATGTTTTGTAACCGAGTTATCGGCAACTGGCAGGAGCCTTATGGTTGTCGTTTTATTGTATGCAATGAAATCGCGATGTAATGCTTTACTTTATTACTAAGCGGTAGTGATAGTCGTGGAAGCATAAGCTTGGCGAGACGACAACGATGCTACGATGGAGATCAAGGTGTCACACCGGTGATGATGGTGATCACGACGGTGCTTCGGAGATGGAGATCACAAGCATAAGATGATGATGGCCATATCATATCACTTATATTGATTGCATGTGATGTTTATCCTTTTATGCATCTTATCTTGCTTTGATTGACGGTAGCATTATAACATGATCTCTCACTAAATTATCAAGAAGTGTTCTCCCTGAGTATGCACCGTTGCGAAAGTTCTTCGTGCTGAGACACCACGTGATGATCGGGTGTGATAGGTTCTACATTCAAATACAACGGGTGCAAAATAGTTGCACACGCGAAATACTCAGGTTATACTTGACGAGCCAAGCATATACAGATATGGCCTCGGAACACAGAGACCGAAAGGTCGAGCGTGAATCAACATAACGATGTTCACCATTGAAAACTACTCCATCTCACGTGATGATCGGTTATGGTTTAGTTGATTTGGATCACGTAATCACTTAGAGGATTAGAGGGATGTCTATCTAAGTGGGAGTTCTTTAATTAACTTGATTAACTGAACTTAAATTTATCATGAAACTTAGTACCTGATTAGTATCTTGCTTGTTTATGTTTGATTGTAGATAGATGGCTTGTGCTGTTGTTCCGTTGAATTTTAATGCGTTCCTTGAGAAAGCAAAGTTGAAAGATGATGGTAGCAATTACACGGACTGGGTCCGTAACTTGAGGATTATCCTCATTGCTGCACAGAAGAATTACGTCCTGGAAGCACCGCTGGGTGCCAGGCCTGCTGCAGGAGCAACGCCGGATGTTATGAATGTCTGGCAGAGCAAAGCTGATGACTACTCGATAGTTCAGTGTGCCATGCTTTACAGCTTAGAATCGGGACTTCAACGACGTTTTGAACGTCATGGAGCATATGAGATGTTTCAGGAGTTGAAGTTAATATTTCAAGCAAATGCCCGGATTGAGAGATATGAAGTCTCCAATAAGTTCTATAGCTGCAAGATGGAGGAGAATAGTTCTGTCAGTGAGCATATACTCAAAATGTCTGGGTATAATAATCACTTGATTCAATTGGGAGTTAATCTTCCAGATGATAGAGTCATTGACAGAATTCTTCAATCATGCCACCAAGCTACAAGAGCTTCGTGATGAACTATAATATGCAAGGGATGAACAAGACTATTCCTGAGCTCTTCGCGATGCTGAAAGCTGCGGAGGTAGAAATCAAGAAGGAGCATCAAGTGTTGATGGTCAACAAGACCACTAGTTTCAAGAAAAAGGGCAAAGGGAAGAAGAAGGGGAACTTCAAAAAGAACGGCAAGCAAGTTGCTGCTCAAGAGAAGAAACCCAAACCTGGACCTAAGCCTGAAACTGAGTGCTTCTATTGCAAGCAGACTGGTCACTGGAAGCGGAACTGCCCCAAGTATTTGGCGGATAAGAAGGATGGAAAGGTGAACAAAGGTATATGTGATATACATGTTATTGATGTGTACCTTACTAATGCTCGCAGTAGCACCTGGGTATTTGATACTGGTTCTGTTGCTAATATTTGCAACTCGAAACAGGGACTACGGATCAAGCGAAGATTGGTTAAGGACGAGGAGACGATGCGCGTGGGAAACGGTTCCAAAGTCGATGTGATCGCAGTCGGCACACTACCTCTACATCTACCTTCGGGATTAGTATTAGACCTAAATAATTGTTATTTGGTGCCAGCGTTAAGCATGAACATTATATCTGGATCTTGTTTGATGCGAGACGGTTATTCATTTAAATCAGAGAATAATGGTTGTTCTATTTATATGAGTAATATCTTTTATGGTCATGCACCCTTGAAAAGTGGTCTATTCTTGTTGGATCTCGATAGTAGTAACACACATATTCATAATGTTGAAGCCAAAAGATGCAGAGTTGATAATGAAAGTGTAACTTATTTGTGGCACTGCCCTTTAGGTCATATCGGTGTAAAGCGCATGAAGAAAATCCATTCTGATGGACTTTTGGAACCACTTGATTATGAATCACTTGGTACTTGTGAACCGTGCCTCATGGGCAAGATGACCAAAACGCCGTTCTCCGGTACTATGGAGAGAGCAACAGATTTGTTGGAAATCATACATACAGATGTATGTGGTCCGATGAATATTGAGGCTCGTGGCGGATATCGTTATTTTCTCACCTTCACAGATGATTTAAGCAGATATGGGTATATCTACTTAATGAAACATAAGTCTGAAACATTTGAAAAGTTCAAGGAATTTCAGAGTGAAGTTGAAAATCATCGTAACAAGAAAATAAAGTTTCTACGATCTGATCGTGGAGGAGAATATTTGAGTTACGAGTTTGGTGTACATTTGAAAAATTGTGGAATAGTTTCACAACTCACGCCACCCGGAACACCACAGCATAATGGTGTGTCCGAACGTCATAATCGTACTTTACTAGATATGGTGCGATCTATGATGTCTCTTACTGATTTACCGCTATCGTTTTGGGGATACGCTCTAGAGACGGCCGCATTCACGTTAAATAGGGCACCATCAAAATCCGTTGAGACGACGCCTTATGAACTATGGTTTGGCAAGAAACAAAAGTTGTCGTTTCTGAAAGTTTGGGGCTGCGATGCTTATGTGAAAAAGCTTCAACCTGATAAGCTCGAACCCAAATCGGAGAAATGTGTCTTCATAGGATATCCAAAGGAAACTATTGGATACACCTTCTATCACAGATCCGAAGGCAAGAATTTTGTTGCTAAATTCGGAAACTTTCTAGAGAAGGAGTTTCTCTCGAAAGAAGTGAGAGGGAGGAAAGTAGAACTTGACGAGGTAACTATACCTGCTCCCTTACTGGAAAGTAGTACATCACAGAAAACTGTTCCAGTGACACCTACACCAGTTAGTGAGGAAGCTAATGATAATGATCATGAAACTTCAGATCAATATACTACTGAACCTCGTAGATCAACCAGAGTGAGATCCGCGCCAGAGTGGCACGGTAATCCTGTTCTGGAGGTCATGCTACTAGATCATGATGAACCTACGAACTATGAAGAAGCGATGGTGAGCCCAGATTCCGCAAAGTGGCTTGAAGCCATGAAATCTGAGATGGGATCCATGTATGAGAACAAAGTATGGACTTTGGTTGACTTGCCCAATGATCGGCAAGCAATTAAGAATAAATGGATCTTCAAGAAGAAGACTGACGCTGACGGTAATATTACTGTCTACAAAGCTGGACTTGTCGCAAAAGGTTTTCGGCAAGTTCAAGGGATTGACTACGATGAGACCTTCTTGCCCGTAGCGATGCTTAAGTCTGTCCGAATCATGTTAGCAATTGCCGCATTTTATGATTATGAAATTTGGCAAATGGATGTCAAAACTGCATTCCTGAATGGATTTCTGGAAGAAGAGTTGTATATGATGCAACCAGAAGGTTTTGTCGATCCAAAAGGAGCTAACAAAGTGTGCAAGCTCCAGCGATCCATTTATGGACTGGTGCAAGCCTCTCGGAGTTGGAATAAACGCTTTGATAGTGTGATCAAAGCATTTGGTTTTATACAGACTTTCGGAGAAGCCTGTATTTACAAGAAAGTGAGTGGGAGCTCTGTAGCATTTCTGATATTATATGTGGATGACATATTACTAATTGGAAATGATATAGAATTTCTGGATAGCATAAAGGGATACTTGAATAAGAGTTTTTCAATGAAAGACCTCGGTGAAGCTGCTTACATATTAGGCATAAAGATCTATAGAGATAGATCAAGACGCTTAATTGGACTTTCACAAACAACATACCTTGAAATTTTTTTGAAGAAGTTCAAAATGGATCAAGCAAAGAAAGGATTCTTGCCTGTGTTACAAGGTGTGAAGTTGAGTAAGACTCAATGCCCGACCACTGCAGAAGATAGAGAGAATATGAAAGATGTTCCCTATGCATCAGCCATAGGATCTATCATGTATGCAATGCTGTGTACCAGACCCGATGTGTGCCTTGCTATAAGTCTAGCAGGGAGGTACCAAAGTAATCCAGGAGTGGATCACTGGACAGCGGTCAAGAACATCCTGAAATACCTGAAAAGGACTAAGGATATGTTTCTCGTATATGGAGGTGACAAAGAGCTCATCGTAAAAGTTTACGTTGATGCAAGCTTTGACACTGATCCGGACGATTCTAAATCGCAAACCGGATACGTGTTTACATTAAACGGTGGATTTGTCAGTTGGTGCAGTTCTAAACAAAGCGTCGTAGCGGGATCTACATGTGAAGCAGAGTACATAGCTGCTTCGGAAGCAGCGAACGAAGGAATCTGGATGAAGGAGTTCATATCCGATCTAGGTGTCATACCTAGTGCATCGGGTCCAATGAAAATCTTTTGTGACAATACTGGTGCAATTGCCTTGGCAAAGGAATCCAGATTTCACAAGAGAACCAAGCACATCAAGAGACGCTTCAATTCCATCCGGGATCTAGTCTAGGTGGGAGACATAGAGATTTGCAAGATACATACGGATCTGAATGTTGCGGACCCATTGACTAAGCCTCTTCCACGAGCAAAACATGATCAGCACCAAGGCTCCATGGGTGTTAGAATCATTACGGTGTAATCTAGATTATTGACTCTAGTGCAAGTGGGAGACTGAAGGAAATATGCCCTAGAGGCAATAATAAAGTTATTATTTATTTCCTTATAATCATGATAAATGTTTATTATTCATGCTAGAATTGTATTAACCGGAAACATAATACATGTGTGAATACATAGACAAAGTGTCACTAGTATGCCTCTACTTGACTAGCTCGTTAATCAAAGATGGTTATGTTTCCTAACCATGAACAATGAGTTGTTATTTGATTAACGGGATCACATCATTAAGAGAATGATCTGATTGACAGGACCCATTCCATTAGCTTAGCACCCGATCGTTTAGTATGTTGCTATTGCTTTCTTCATGACTTATACATGTTCCTGTAACTATGAGATTATGCAACTCCCGTTTACCGCAGGAACACTTTGGGTACTACCAAACGTCACAACATAACTGGGTGATTATAAAGGAGTACTACAGGTGTCTCCAAAGGTACATGTTGGGTTGGCGTATTTCGAGATTAGGTTTTATCACTCCGATTGTCGGAGAG
>NW_024114264.1:0-9829 GCF_003073215.2 Triticum urartu | reverse complement strand
TCCTCAAACTAGCGGTCAAGTCGAGCGTGTCAACCAGATTCTTGAAGATATGCTCAGGGCTTGTATGATCTCCTTCGGCATGAAGTGGGAGGATTGTCTTCCTTATGCTGAATTCTCCTACAACAACAGTTTTCAAGCAAGTTCGGGCAAGGCCCCATTTGAAATTCTGTATGGCAGGAAGTGCCGTACCCCTCTCAACTGGTCTGAAACCGGTGAACGTCAGCTTTTGGGTAATGACTTAATCACAGAGGCAGAGGAAATGTGCAAAGTCATTCGAGATAACCTCAAAGCAGCCCAATCCCGCCAGAAGAGCTACTATGATAGTAAGCACCGTGATTTGGTTTTCGAGATCGGAGATCATGTTTACCTCCGCGTCTCTCCTATGAAAGGTACTCGTCGCTTCGGTATCAAAGGGAAGCTTGCCCCTAGATGTGTGGGACCTTTCAAAATTGTCAGCAAGAGAGGCGACCTCGCCTATCAACTCGAGCTTCCTGCAAACTTTGCTAATGTTCATGACGTGTTCCATGTCTCTCAGCTCCGAAAGTGCTTCAAGACTCCTGACCGCACCGTCAACTTCGAGGACATTGAGCTCCAAGAAGATCTCTCTTATCGTGAGCACCCAGTTGCTATTCTTGAAGATACTGAACGCAAGACTCGCAACAAGTCAATCAAATTTCTCAAAGTCAAGTGGTCACATCATTCCGACCGTGAAGCTACCTAGGAACGCGAGGATCACCTCCGTTCTGAATACTCGGCGTTCTTTCAGTCCTAGATCTCGGGACGAGATCCTTTCGTAGTGGTGGAGTGTTGTAACACCCCGGATGTAACTTTCCCAATTTGTACTCCAACTCTTGCCGTTTCCGGCGTTAAGTTATTTTATTCTTTCGGGTTCGGGTTTTGTCTCCATGTGTTTTTCTCGTTGTCATGCATCTCATATCATATCATCATGTGCATTGCATTTGCATACATGTTCATCTCATGCATTCGAGCATTTTTCCCGTTGTCCGTTTTGCATTCCGGCGCTTCGTTCTCCTCCGGTGGTCATTTCTACCTTTCTTTCGTGTGTGAGGATTAAACATTTCCGGATTGGACCGAGACTTGCCAAGCGGCCTGGGTTTACTACTGGTAGACCGCCTGTCAAGTTTCGTATCATTTGGACTTCGTTTGATACTCCAACGGCTAACCGAGGGACCGAAAAGGCCTCGTGTGTGTTGCAGCCCAACACCCCTCCAATTTGGCCCAAAACCCACCTGAACCTTCTCCATCATCTAGAGCGTTCGATCACGATCGCGTGGCCGAAAACCGCACCTCATTTGGACTCTCCTAGCTCCCTCTATGCCTATATAAAGGCCTCTCCCCGAAAATCCGGATCCCCCTCGTCCGAAACCCTAAAAATCGTCACCGCGCCGGCCGGACACGTCCGTCCGAGCCGGACGCTTCCGCCGCCGCCAACCGGGAGCTTCCACGTGGCGCCCCCGGACCACTTCACTGCCTCAGCCGCGCCAGGCCCGCTCGGCCCGTCCCCGGCCCTCCCGGCCCGACTCGGGGCTCAGCCGCCGCCGCCCTTCTCCTCCCGAGCCGACGCCGCGCTCCGCCACCTCGGCCGCCGCCGCCCCGACGCCGCCGCGCGCCATCGCCGCCCCGAAGCTCCACGCCGCCCGAGCCGGCGCCGCCCCGTCCGCGCCCGGCGCCGACCTCGCCGCTCCGGCCGCCCACCGCCTCCTCCTCGTCGCCGGTGTGCGCCACCACAGCCAAGCCCCCGCTTCGGCCGTCTACAGTGAGCTCCGACGAGAGCCCCGTCGAACCTTGGATTGCGTGCCCCCGATCCAGATCTGGAATATTAGGGTTGACCCCGTTTTTTTCCCTAAGTCCCTAGCTCATGTGCCCATCTTCATCATGCTATAACTTTGCATCCGTAGCTCCGATTCATGCATATAGCATATCAAAATGTTCATCTCAGAGAGTACATCATTTCATTCCATTGCATAATTTTCATTTGAGTTCATCTTGATGCCCGAAATGCTGTTAGAAGAGGGCTACTTGAGATAATTGTCAGATCTGCTGCTCCATTTAGCTTTTTGTCATTTTTGCCATGATTATTGTGTGCATGATATGCCCATGAGTTCTACATATGTTTTGTTAAGGGTTTTGTCATCTTTCCAGAGGTGCAACCCATGTATTTTTGTTATGTGTGTGGTGACTAGCACAAACTTGCAAAGTGAGGCACTTGGTAATTCTAATTTCAGGGACTTAGCATTTCCACTAAGTCCTTGAGCGGTTTATCTCATGATGCCATATGTTCATGTTGTTTCCTAGTGATTCGTGCCTCTTTTGAGGATGATCAGTAAGGATGTTTTGTTAATCTTGTAGTGCTCTATCCATCCATGTCTTTGTTTGCAATTATGGAGCACCCTAGCTTGAGTCAATCGAGCTCTACTTTTGCTACTTTGTGAATCTGGGCAGATTGTCAACTTGTTTGCAATTTTGCCGATGATGTTGTAGTTGATCCGTGCATGCTATGCTATTATTCTTGCCATTTCTAGCTTGCATTTTGTGTGTTCTTGATAGATGTATGCTTAGCTTATCATGTCTTGCTCTGTATTGAGTGCATCAAGCTCGTAAACATGCCTTCTTGGTATCTGTTTTCAGCATGCTTCAGTTTTCACTAAGTTTGTGATCTGATTATGTTTTTGCTATGTTCACATGCTTGCAATTGTATTTTCTGATCCCTTTTGGCTCAAGGTCACTAAGGGACTTTTGTTACGCTCTTTGAGTAGCTCCATGCCATGCTTTACTTTGCCATGTTCAGGTCCTGTAGCATGTAGTTTTGTTGCTCCGAAGAGTGCTACCTGATCTGAAATTCCAGACAAGTGTTGATTTCACTAAGTCTGAAATCTGTTTGCCATATGCATTTTTGCCATGCTTGTTTGAACCTGTTAATGGATGAATTGGCTGTAGCTCAGTGCTAGACTTTTGTTAAGAATCTTGAATGCATCCCTGCCATGTATTTTGTTGTCATGTTTTAGTGTTGTAGCATGTTCATCTCATTGCATTTAGATGGCTACTTGCTGTGAATCGCAGACCGGTGCCATATTTGAATCGCTTGCCATTTCCAAACCGTAACTCCGATTCTGACGTTCTTTATATCGTTTTCAAGCGATTTCATCTCATCTTTCCAGTGGCACACTTGGATTCCCAAGTTGAGGCCATATTCATGCATCCCTTGTTAAATCTTGCATATGCATCCCGCGTCGCATCCCGCATAGCATATCATCTTTGCATTATCTTGTTTGATCCTTGCACGTGGTTGATTGTGTCCTTGTTGCTTGTTTGTCTTGTTTGGGTAGAGCCGGGAGACGATTTCGCTAACGAGGAGCCTGTTGAGTTTGCTTTCGAGGATCCAGTCAACTCTGACAACTTTGCAGGCAAGATGATCATACCCTCGAAATCACTACTATCTTTGCTTTGCTAGTTTGCTCACTCTTTTGCTATGCCAATGCTACGATGCCTACCACTTGCTTTCAAGCCTCCCAAATTGCCATGTCAAACCGCTAACCCTCTATGTCCTAGCAAACCGTTGATTGACTATGTTACCGCTTTGCTCAGCCCCTCTTATAGCGTTGCTAGTTGCAGGTGAAGATTGGAGGCCGTTCCTTGTTGGAACATTTATTTACTTGTTGGGATATCATTATATTTCCATGTTATCTTAATGCATCTATATACTTGGTAAAGGGTGGAAGGCTCGGCCTCTCGCCTAGTGTTTTGTTCCACTCTTGCCGCCTTAGTTTCCGTCATATCGGTGTTATGTTCCCAGATTTTGCGTTCCTTACGCGGTTGGGTTATAATGGGAACCCCTTGATAGTTCGCCTTGATTAAAGCTTTTCCAGCAATTCCCAACCTTGGTTTTACCATTTGCCACCTAGCCTCTTTTCCCTTGGGTTTCCGGAGCCCGAGGGTCATCTTATTTAAACCCCCCCCCGGGTCAGTGCTCCACTGAGTGTTGGTCCAAACTGTCAGCTGCCGGTGGCTACCAGGGGCAACTCTGGGCTGGCCTACCGGAAGTTTAGACAATCTGAGTGTGCCCTGAGAAAGAGATATGTGCAGCTCCTATCGGGATTTGTCGGCACGTTCGGGCGGTGTTGCTGGTCTTGTTTTAACCTGTCGAAGTGTCTTGAAGAACCGAGATACCCAGTCTGATCGGAACGTCTTGGGAGGAGGTCTATTCCTTCGTTGACCGCGAGAGCTTGTCATGGGCTAAGTTGGGACTCCCCTACAGGGTTTTGAACTTTCGAAAGCCGTGCCCGCGGTTATGGGCAGATGGGAATTTGTTAATGTCCGATTGTAGATAACTTTAACCTTAACTTAATTAAAATGAATCAACTGAGTGTGTTACCGTGATGGCCTCTTCTCGGCGGAGTCCGGGAAGTGGACACGGTGTTGGAGTAATGTTTGCGCAGGTTGCTCTCTAGTTTCTCGCTCGCGCTTTGCCTCCTCTTCCCGCTCTCTTTGCGAATAAGTTAGCCACCATATTCGCTAGTCGCTTGCTGCAGCTCCATATATTTACCTTGCCATACCTATAAGCTTAAATAGTCTTGATCGCGAGGGTGCGAGATTGCTGAGTCCCTGTAGCTCACAGATTACTATTACACCAGATGCAGGGCCTGATGATTACGCTCCAGGAGATGCGCTTGAGCTCAAGTGGGAGTTCGACGAAGACTCTCAACGTTACTACGTTTCCTTTCCTGATGATCAGTAGTGGTGCCCAATTGGGGTTGAACGGGACCGTGTCGCTTGTTGGGTTATCTTTTATTTTGGCGCCGTAGTCGGGCCATGAGTGTTTGGATGATGTAATGTTATTTATGTACTTGATTGATGTGGCGAGTGTAAGCCAACTATGTTATCTCCCCTTTTATTATATTATTACATGGGATGTTTTGAAGATTGCCTAACTTGCGACATATGCCTTTAATGCGATTATGTCTCTAAGTCGTGCCTCGACACGTGGGAGCTATAGTCGCAATGAGGGTGTGACAAGTTGGTAATCAGAGCCTTCCCCGACCTTAGGAGCCCCATTGCTTGATCGTTTTTTAGCGTCCGAGTTGTGTCTAGAAAAATGTTTTGAGTCATTTAGGAATTATATATCAGAGAGTTTAGGAATTCTTTTTACTTCCCAGTCTCCTCATCACTCTGGTAAGGCATCCTGACGTACAGTTTTAACTCTTCTCTTCTCAAATTTCACTAAAAAAATTTTAGGATCACGCGGGTATCTTGGAATCGTTCCGATGGTGTTATGATGAGAACATTGTCTTGGTGCCTCCTGTCAGGGGTTTTGTGGAAGTGTCCCGGGGAGTTGAGCTCTGAGGTGTTGTCGTCATAATTTTATCGTTGCAGTTCTGGAATACCTGAGTTTAGTACGCCGACATCAAAAATCTCTTTTATGAAGTTCGTTGGTGAGATAACCTCGACACCACCCAGTACTGGGGCGGGAGTTCGGGAGTATCGCCATAACTTGTATAACGGATGCTTTTTGAAGGTTGAGGTAGATGGTTTCCGAAGTTTTTCTCGGTTATGTGTTGAAGGATGGATACAGTTGGATGTAGGATTTGCTAGTTTGGGTGAGATATTATGCTTCCCCTGTATCCCCAACACCTGATTGCATAACTGGAAAGGTTCGGGAGTTTCATATGTGGGAATTCTAGTAGCTCTAGTTCTTCTTCCACGGATATTGGTTTGAGATTGGGATTTCTTACCGATTATTCGTTCTTGATCTGTACCTTGTTGATTTATTTCTCTACCTAAATTCTACGTGGCTTCTCAATTTATGGATATGTGACCATTTCAAGAGGAATGCATTCCTTCATTTTGTTCGGATGTGAAGACGATATGTTGCAATTTTCATTCCGTTGGATTCAGCTTCAGTATTTGTCTATCAATGTGCTAATGGATGTCAACCTCTTCAGGATGGCTCCTCCAACACGCACGGCTCCGAATCCTGATCCGCCACCAACTCCACCTCCTCCGGAGGCATGGCAAGCTGTGATGGCCGCAACCAATGCAAACACACAGTTGATCATGCAAATTCTCCAAGAGCGCAATCAAGGCAACCAAGGGAACCAAGGCAACAATCAGAATCACTTTGCTTCACTCAACCAGTTCCTTGCTAATGGGCCAAAGACTTTCAGCAATTGTGTTGAGGCATCCGATGCTGATGATTGGCTTGTGGATCTGTGCAAGCATTTCGAGTGCAGTAACGTCAGGACTGAGGACTTCGTCAAGTTCGCTTCCTTCCAACTCAAAGATCAAGCTGTAGAATGGTTCCAGCAATACAAGGATTCCAGAGGTGGACGTGTTATCACTTGGGATGAATTCCGTCAAGATTTCAGAGCTCATCATATTCCTCAGAGCGAGGTTGAAAGCAAGCGTGAGGAATTCCGCAACCTGAAGCAAGGCTCTTTGTCTATCTATGACTACAACAAGTTGTTCCAGAAGCTCGCCCGCTTTGCTAAGCAGGACGTCCCTGATGAGAAGAGCATGATATACCAGTTCAGGGGTGGTCTCAGAGAAGAAATCCAGCTCACTCTTGTTCTCTTCGAGCCCTTGAGATACGATGAGTTCTACAACATGGCACTGAAGCAAGAGGCTGCTCAGTTGAGGTGTGATGCTTCCAAGAAGCGAGTCAGAGATGTTACTCCTTCTTCCTCTACTCAAGTGGCCAAGCAGCAGAAGTATTGGCTTCCTCCTCCTCAGTTCCGTCAGCCGTATCAGCAGAAGAGCAAAGGTGGCAGTGGATCTTCCCACCCCCCCAACCCCGGCTTTCAGAACAAGACTTCGTCTCAAGCTCCAAGATCGAGTGCTCCGTATCACCGTCCGCTTTCAGAGGTCACGTGCAACAAGTGCCAACAGAAGGGTCACTATGCCAACAAGTGTTTCAACCAGAGGCGTCTTCCTCCTCCTCCTGTCAGATCGACAAGTACAGCTGTGGTCAAGCATAACCCCAAGTACACCAAGGTCAATATGGTGAATGCAGCTTAGACAGAGGATTCTTCAGATGTCATCATGGGTAACCTTCCTGTTAACGATGTTCCTGCAAAAGTTCTTTTTGACACTGGTGCATCGCATTGTTTTATCTCGAGACCTTTTGCATCTAAGCATGGGTGGTTTTCTCAAGTTATGCATAAGCCATTAGCAGTTGACTCTCCGGGTAGATGCTTGCTTGCTAACTACGAAGTTCCGGATATTTCTATCTCGATGGGTGATTTCAAGTTTCTGGCTTCTCCAATGATCCTTGGTAACTCGGATATTGATCTTATTCTCGGAATGGACTGGCTTTCTAAGCACAAGGCTCAGCTTGATTGTGCAGCCAGGCAGATTCAATTGACTCATTTGTCTGAGGATGTAATTGTCTTTGCCGCTCGGGATAATAC
Organism: Triticum urartu; assembly: GCF_003073215.2. NCBI lineage: Eukaryota > Viridiplantae > Streptophyta > Magnoliopsida > Poales > Poaceae > Triticum > Triticum urartu. The sequence continues at coordinate 2,405 of NW_024114264.1, read as the reverse complement.
TATCCGTCTGTTTTCTCTCAATGAGAAGGGTGAACTGGATGCTATCTCTCAAATTCCAGTCGTTTGCGAATATCAAGACGTCTTTCCAGAAGAGCTTCCAGGAATGCCTCCGCACCGGCCAGTTGAATTCGTTATTGATCTTGAGCCTAGCACGGAACCTGTGTGCAAGCATCCTTACAAGCTCAGACCTGAAGAGTTGAAGGAGCTAAAGAAGCAACTCGATATTCAAGAGAAAATGGGTCTCATCCGGCCTAGTTCTTCTCCGTGGGGTTGTGGTGTTCTTTTTGTGAAGAAGAAGGATGGAATGGACCGACTTTGTGTTGATTACCGTCCATTGAACAAGAAGACCATCAAGAACAAATACCCACTTCCCAACATCAACGAGCTGTTCGAACAACTCAAAGGTGCCCAAGTATTTTCCAAGCTTGATCTTCGTATGGGTTATCATCAGATTCGAATCCGTGAGCAAGATATTCCAAGATGGCTTTCAGGACAAGCTATGGTTCATATGAATACACTGTCATGTCTTTTGGCCTCGTCAACGCTCCTCCGACGTTCTCTCGTATGATGAACTTCATCTTCAACGCCTACACCAATGACTTTGTTTTGGTATATCTCGACGACATTATGGTTTTCTCAAAGAACAAGGAAGATCATGCCAAGCACTTGCGTTTGGTTCTTGATAAGCTCAGGGAACATCAGTTCTACGCCAAGTTCTCCAAGTGCGAATTTTGGCTCGATGAGGTTCTTTACCTTGGTCATATCATCTCTGCCAAGGGCATTGCCATGAATCCTGAGAAGGTGTCTGCAATTGTGAATTGGGAACTTCCTCAGAACGTGAAGCAACTCCGTAGCTTCCTCGGTCTCGCAAGCTATTGTCGAAGATTCATTGAAAACTTTTCTAAGATCGCGAAGCCTCTCTCAAATCTTCTCCAGAAGCACGTCAAGTACGTTTGGTCTCCGGAGTGTGACATTGCTTTCAACACTTTAAAAGAGAAATTGATCACTGCTCCAGTTCTGACTCCGCCTGATGAATCCAAGCCGTACGAGGTCTTTTGTGATGCCTCTCTCCAAGGTCTTGGCGCAGTTTTGATGCAAGATAAGAAAGTTGTTGCTTATACCTCTCGCTAGTTGAAGCCTAATGAGAAGAACTACCCCACTCATGATCTCGAGTTGGCGGCAATTGTGCATGCTCTTTTGACTTGGAGACATCTCTTATTGGGAAGAAAAGTGGACATTTTCACTGATCACAAGAGTCTCAAGTACATCTTCACTCAACCTAATCTCAACCTCAGGCAAACTCGATGGGTCGAAATGATTCAAGAGTATAATCCGAGTATCGAGTATACTCCAGGCAAGGCCAATGTGATTGCTGACGCATTGAGCAGGAAAGCTTATTGCAACAGTCTGATTCTAAAGCCTTATCAACCCGGGCTTTGTGAAGCTTTCCGCAAACTTAATCTGCAAATTGTTCCTCAAGGTTTCCTCGCCAACCTTCAAGTCTCTCCTACCTTGGAAGACCAGATTCGCCAAGCCCAGCTTCTTGATGCTATGGTGAAAAAGGTGAAGATTGGGATTGCTAAGAGTCAACCCAAGTAAAAATGCTACCGCCTTGATGACAAAGATACTCTCTTCTTCGAGGATCGTATTGTTGTACCCAAAGGTGACCTCCGTAAAGTGATCATGAATGAGGCTCACACTTCTCTCCTCTCCATCCACCCTGGGAGCACGAAGATGTATCAGGACCTTAAGCAGGCTTATTGGTGGACTCGAATGAAGCTCGAGATTGCTCAATTCGTGAATGAATGTGATGTCTACAGAAGAGTGAAGGCAGAACACCAAAGGCCAGCTGGTCTCCTCCAACCTCTTGCCATTCCAGAATGGAAGTTTGACCACATTGAGATGGACTTCGTGACTGGGTTTCCAAAGTCCAAGCATGGCAATGATGCTATATTTGTTGTCATCGACAAACTCACCAAAGTGGCTCACTTTCTGCCTATCAAAGAGTCAATCACTGCAGCTCAATTGGCGGAACTCTATACCTCTCGGATTGTCTCTCTGCACGGTATTCCACAAGTGATCTCTTCAGACCGTGGCAGCATCTTTACATCCAAGTTTTGGGATTCTTTTCAGAAGGCCATGGGCACCAACATCCGCTTCAGCACAGCTTTCCATCCTCAAACTAGCGGTCAAGTCGAGCGTGTCAACCAGATTCTTGAAGATATGCTCAGGGCTTGTATGATCTCCTTCGGCATGAAGTGGGAGGATTGTCTTCCTTATGCTGAATTCTCCTACAACAACAGTTTTCAAGCAAGTTCGGGCAAGGCCCCTTTTGAAATTCTGTATGGCAGGAAGTGCCGTACCCCTCTCAACTGGTCTGAAACCGGTGAACGTCAGCTTTTGGG
>NW_024114263.1:0-35952 GCF_003073215.2 Triticum urartu | reverse complement strand
CCAGTGCTTCATTACAGCACCAGGAGTTGATTTTTGTTTTTCTTCCGCTTGTTCTTCCCCTTCATCACTTGGTTCAATAACAGACAAGCTTCGCCTTCAATGTAAGATTTGGCATGTCAATTAGGTTGCACAAGTATAGCACTAAAAAATGGCATTAATTTTCTGATGAAAGTGGCAAAATACAAGCCAACAGTTGTGAAATATCCTTATCTTACCTCAATGGGATATTGCGGTGCACATACAGGTTGGAAGTCTTGTCTCCATTTTTGCAGTTCACTAAAATCAAGCAACATTACCGTACAAGTAGCACAACATATGAAACCACACTACAGAATCATGTGAAAGAAGGCTAGTACTGACCTCTCATGACGCAGAATTCAAACAACTCACAAGAAGAAGATCTGAACCAAATTTGCCAACACGGACAGGAAGTAAGATCTCCTCTTGTGTAGTTCCACTAAGATCAAGCAATCAAGCAACGTTGTCGGTGTGACACTTTGGTTGAACTGCACAAATCACTCTTAAAACAAAAGAGTTTTGTGCAGTGCAACAAAAGGTCACAATGGCAACGAGGTGAAGTAGATAACCCTGTTTACACAGAGGTGCAAAGGAAACAACTAGTGGTCAATAATGGTGGATGACACAGAAGCCAAGAAAAAGAAGCATATACCTTATCTAAATGGGAAAGAAAGCAAGATAGTAGCATTTCTCAAATGGTGGCATTGATTAATATTAACACAGAGATTATATTAACAATAAAATTCGTTAAACATGTAGCTTGCTTTTAACTGTGGCATTGCATCAATTTTCTAGTGGTATTATTAGAGGGTGCTTGTTTACAGGGACATTTTGGCGGAGGGACTAAAAAAGCTCCGTGTCAGTCCCATCTAAACCAAACAGGAGGGACTTTTAGGGACTAAAAGTGGGCATTTGGGACTAAAGAAAGAAGACCCCGAGGAAGAGTCTTTGTGGGACTTTTTCCAATAGTTACCCCTGCCACGCATCGCACCTTGTCTCTATTAGTTCATTACTAGGGGTAACATGGTCTTTTAGCATGTCATTTAATAACCTCTAGTCCATGTTTAGTCCGTGGAACCAAGCAGGTAGGGACTATGGAGTTTTTAACCAAACAGTTCCTTAGATTAACAACAACTAAAGAGTTGCACGGGACAGTGGACACACAAGCACCATGTGCATCTACCGATGTACTGGGGTGATGCACAGTCTGTTGCAACAAAGAACAAACAACCAAGGAGCATATTTGTGTTGGTCCCAGGTTTTGTTATCTTTAGACACCTTTCCCTATGTGAGATCAGCAAATCTAGTCCTGCTCAAACTCTACAACCTTGTCCCCAAAAACAAAAGATCAGTTCATTACAGATGTGCGTACTTCGTTTGTCATTGTTTTCCCTTTTCGACCAACGTAGGTGCTGGATAGCCAGTCTGTACTAGTAGTTTCCCCACTTCCTTTCCTTTATGAACCACGTCCTAGATTTATGCTATACAACTTTCCCCACTACTTTCCCCCATTCATGTCCTCTTTGAACCACATCTTAGATTCATGCGATACAACTTTCCCCACTACTTTCCCCCTTCCTTTCCTTTCTGAACCACGTCCTAGATTCATGCTATACAACTTCTCCCACTACTTTCCTCCATTCCTTTCCTCTTTGAACCATTCATGGTATACAACTTTCCCCACTACTTTCCTGTTTGATCCAACTCCTAGATTCGAGTGCAGAAGCAGAAAAATCCCACATGCAGCTAGAGCAATGCATGTGGAATAAGAAAATTATACCTTAAGTTCTTGGGGTGTGGTTCGGTGGGCAACCGGAGGCCGTTCGACCGACACTATGTAAGGTGGCGAAGAAGAAGGGGTCGGAGGCCCTCCCGCGCCGCCGCTGGGTGAAAGTGAATAGCTACGCCGGTAGTGGATTCCCTCCCTCGCCGACGGCGACAGCGTTAAGCCTCCTTCCCTTCTCGGTAGACGGATCTTGCTAGCTCTTTGACCAGCAGTGAGGGGAGAGAGAAGCCAACGAAGTCTTGTTTAGATCTGGAGAGGGTGAGAGAGTGTGAAGAGAGCAACTACAAGCAGACCAGCAGTGAGGGGAGAGAGAGACGCCAACGAAGTCTTGTTTAGATCTGGAGAGGGTGAGAGAGTGTGAAGAGAGCAACTACAAGCGCTGAGGCTCCAGTGTGTATGTATATACTGGAGAGAGTGTGAAGAGTGCAAACCCTAGAAAACAAGCGCCGAGGCTGCAGCTTATAGGTGATGAGGTGATTATACGGTCACTATAGGTCGTATAGCTCCGTATCCATCCATTTTGACCAGTCAAAGAATCCTCCTGGCACGAATTATGCTCAAGTGTAGTTATCGAACCCGAGACCTCAAATTTGATGAGCGAACAGGCTAACCAGCTACACAACTGTCCCGTTATGTTCAACCAGAGGGAAATAACCTTTTATACATTCCTGCATACGTGTGACAAGCATGCCGCGTTCTTCGTGTGTGTGGGAGTCATTGGGATTTAAATCATAATCGTGTGATGTGGCTTTGGTGGTAAGACTATCCACAATGGTGCAGAAATAATGCAGCCTTAGTCACCTTACCTCTCTGCATGTAGTACGTTGGGTCCCACCAGTCAGAGGGTGAAACAAACAAATTAATAAGAAAAATTAAAAGCACCAGTGGTGTATCTTACCTCACACATCTCGCTACTGCTCGGGAACACTGTCCAATTGATCCCTCTGTTCGCTCACGTACTATTTTAAGTGAATCCTTATTATAACATGCACACAGTTTTGGGCACTTGTATTCGACCTAAGTCAGAGTGCCACCATATCTTGTATGACTCCCTCCTTCTAGGTGTAATAAGTCATGTTAGAACGTGCAGTGGGACCAAGGTGCAAGAAGATTGGAGGAGAAGGAGAAATTTGACCGGTCATTCCTCGAATCAAAGCCCTGATTTCTGTCTCTAAACGCAACAATTAATCCAAACAACTAAGAGATGCCATTTTAGCTACCATGCAGGGCCACGTATTAACTGACATGCAAGCCGACTTTGATTTCTTGACTGATCAACGCGTAGTTTCGCTCCTTGCATTGGGTTTCCGGGGGAGATAACAAGGCAGAGTAAGGAGCGTTTGGTTACATTTCTTAGGCTGGTCATAGTGGTGAGTAACTTGGACTAGTACAACATGCATATGTTACTAGTCTATGTTACTACTACGCGAAGTTTGCCGTCGGAAGCGAGCCGATCTGACTCTCCTGAGCTAGGAAGGTTTTTCTAGCCCACCCAAGCTAGCTGGCCCACGAAAGCTAACATATTTTAAAAATTCCAAATGCCTAACCTTGCCCGGCTATGCTATAAGCTGTTTTTGCTAAGGATCCAAACGCTCCCTAAGTAACAACACTCGCTAGCAACGAGGCCAGGAGGGGATTGAGATGCGAAGTTAATGGATGACGCCTAAACATTTTGGGAATATCTGATTTCCGTAGGATGACTTAACACCTAGACGGGGGGAGTACTACTCCTCAGTCTAGGTTTGATGGAATATTCGTCACCTCTTCTCTTCTTTTACGTATTCCATTTGTATCTCACTTCCTGTGGCTTTGCACTCGCATGCTTTTCCTATTCTATGAACCTGTGTGTGCGTGTGCGTGCGTGTGTGTGTTTAATAGCATGTGTGTGTTAAAGAGAGCGACAGATCGACCTACTCATATAGAGAGATGGTGTGTAGTGTACAATTTTAGCCGTGAGAGTCGGTGCATCCTCTCGTTTCCGGGCGTCCGGTAGGGACAGGCGGACAGCTGCCACGCCCGCTCCTGACCAGCCTAGCCCACCCAAAGCCCCTCCATCGCCCGCGCATGCTTCCCACCCGAAACGGTCAGCGCCGCTCCAAAGAATCGGTGCCGCATTCATGCCCGGGCAGAGCAGACGCGACCTCTCACTGGCGCTTGCGTTGAAGGGAGAAGCGGATTCAAGAGTGATGGTTGCTTCGTCCGTCCAACTTACTGCTGGGTCTATGTGATTTGATGGCTCATTGGTCATTATTACTAAGGTGGTAGGGCTGCTGGATGTCCCACGCTTTTGGCGAAAGGAGGTACTACTAGATTACAATTTTCTCCATTCTTACGGTGAGGAGTGCAAGAGTAGTGAAAACATGCAAGCTTAGTGATTACATGGCCCACCTCACACTACAACTTTATTTATAAATGACGCGGCACCTACTACTCATTCTCCTATAAACCTTGCGCTTGGCATCTGCAAACTATTAACCTTGCGATTGGCTCTTCGCCTCTTCGGGAAGTCGAGCAATAATGGTATTGCAGTATATATCGTAATGGCTATATGAGACCGAATGAATTGCTGCACGTCCACCACGTGGCGAGGCTCGAGGGAGAGTGTGTAATATTACGTCCGTTTCAATATGGACTACATACGGAGCAAAATGAGTGAATCTACACTCTAAAATATGTCTGGAGTATGTACTAGTATTTCATATTGAAATATACTAAAGGACATATATTCTAAAGAATATGATAATCTCTCTAACCAAGGTAGGGACGAGGAGTAAACGGAGGGAGTACAGTAAAATTTTCTCCTCGTCCTGCGAGCCACTGCGCGCGTGGGCGAGGGAGCGGGCGTAAGGCATAGTAAGCAAGCTGCCCATCATCCTGTGAGCCACCGTGTCCGTGGGCGAGGGAGACGGCGTACTAAGCAAGCTTCTCCTCGTTCTGCGAGTTGACGGGACAAATCAAAAGTACTCCAGTGTATAGAGCCTTGCCACTAAGGTAGGCCCCACATGGTTTGCCTCTTTTTTTAACATAACACATCAATTCGCAATTTGTTTGTTCACCCGTGGTAGACGATCCTCCCTCCACCAAGTGGACAACTAGTACACGTGCCAAATTACCATGTGGGCTGCCTTTTTCGTACAGAAATGAGCTCCACAGTGTACCCGCGCTGGTGTGGTTGGCAAAGAGACGGGAGTACGTGCGCCGTGCATGCACCTCTTCTCTTTGTGCACGTCCCCCACCTACGTGGGTGTGTGAGAGAGATACAAACCGCGTTCGTGAGTGTTTTTTGTTTGGGGGTGGGGGTGGGGTGGGGGGCTGATTTCGTGAATTATTTGTGGGAATATGTGTCGATGACATCTCAAACAAAATTTTGCATGCAATGTGCGTGAAATGGAGGCCTATCCATATCATGCATAGAGGGTCGGGCAATCCACGAGAAGAGAGGGAGGGGTCATAGCTATCGATAGAGTCGAAGAGAGGATCAAGTGGGTGGGTGCGAGATCGATGAAGAGAGCCATTGAAATTGTGTGTGTGTGCAAGTCAAAGATATAGGGCGACTGGCCTACCGGAACGTTAGAGGGCACATGTCAAGTTTGTGTGTGGCAGGGAGACATGAGTAGAGCGCTCGATGTATCGGTGTGTGGGGGGGGAGGGGGTGGGGGGAGGGGTAGGCAGAGGCCTAACTATATAGGTAGAACGACTCGTATATGTGTTGAGAAGGAGAGACCTAGCTTTGTCTTGAGGGAGATCGGTCGACATCCATACATAACTGAAGGACGGGAAATATGATGGGACAGAGAAAGAGAGAGGAGAGAGAGAGGGAGGGAGAGGGAGGGAGAGGGGTAGAGTGCTGGATGGGTGATAGAGTTGCTTCTCGAAGATGGTGGGAGAGGCCTACTGGAAAAACTGAGGGTGGAACTACAATGTTATCAATAAGAGTGGGGATGTGTTTTTGTGTGTGCCTGTGCGTGATAGATCTTTCGGGACGCATCCATGGATGATGAAGGGGAACCATGTGTTTGGTAAGCAAACCTAACTAGATCGGTAGATCAATTATTGTTTGTCGGAGGAAGGGAGAGACACAACTAATGAGGTAGATCGATTGACGTGTGGGTAAAAACGAGTTATAAGGACCTAGCTATCTATATGTATAGCGAGAGATCGGTCGGTGTATGTCCATTTGTTAGAGGCAAATAAGGCCCAACGAGACGGATAGACAGAGATAACGGAGCTAGGAGGTGGTGCGAGAGGCCCAACTACTAGCTAGATACGGGGAGGAGTGTGTGGTTGTCAGATTGATGAAAAGAGGGGCGAGAGTTTACACATGTGTCTGACCGTATGAGAGACACGAGGCGGCAAGGACACATAAAGGAGGAGATTGAAGGTGTGTGTGTATGTTGTAGGCAGGCATTGCTGGAGAGGTTTATTGATCGGTGTGTGTCGAAAAGGAGTTGTGGAGACTCTAGGAGAACGACCTAAAGAAAAAAATGAATGTGCCCGGTGTATAGAATGCCGAGGAAGGGGGAGGGCGAGGAGGGCGTGTGCATGCACGAGATAAAGTTAGTGGTAGCTAGAAAGGTTAGAGGATTGTGTGGGTGTAAGAGACTAACGAAGATCATAATTTGATATGAAAGCGGATTCATATATTTGAATAGGAGATCATAGTGTTTTAAACATTGCATGCATGAATATAGCAGTGATACACGTGTTGTGCACATGTTATACCATAATGTGATAATGCATGGCGTTTGCAACTCACACCTAAATGCCGAACAATCTAAACCATACTATACATCAAACAATCTCACATTTTATTTGAATTTGTGATAATGTGTGGCGTTTGCAGCTTACAACTAAATATCTAACAATCTAAACAATACTATATATCGAACATTCTCACATTTTATTTGAATTTGTGGTAATGTGCGGTCTTTGCAACTCACATCTAAATACTTGTAGGCATAGGGGGCGGGGCACCATACATAATGTGATAAACACATTATACATATGAGACATGGGTTAGATTATGAAGATCTAGCTAGAGCTAGAAATGTAATGTCACTTGAAATCAAAATAAAGTGGATTCAAAAAATCTAGTTCGAGTTCAAATAGTACACATAGTTCATATGTAACTCGAGACTAATCATGTGGTGTGCTGTGAAGATAATACACAAATGATGGTTTAAGTTGACAATAATGATGATTGTAGATCTTATTAAAACAAAGAAATGGATTCAAATGCGTTGACTTCACAACAATCATTACTGTAGATCTTATTCAAATAGAGAAACGAATTCAAATTTAGTTCATATTGAAGCGGTAGTATATACGTTTGGAATGCACTAAAACGTTCATTTGAGTAGTAGGTTGCATGCATTATACACGTAGCGAAATATTTTAATTGAACATAACATGAATTCAAAGTTTTGAATGACATTTGTAGTGCGCATTGATTTGGTACAGTACACGTTAGGCTTGTCCGGAAATTTCAACCCTCGCCTTGTTAGCCCGAAATATTTAAGATATATCTTTGTCTCGTTGTGCTCCGCCAACTCCCTCCATCTCAACCCACGCCTTGCTATTCCGAAATTACAACACGCGCGAAAACTCCCACCTCCTGTGAAATCCCGACACGCGAAATGCTCGTGGTACTCCTGAACCGAAAGAACCGCCTCAAATTGGTGGGGGTACTTTCGTAACTTGCCCCACATTTCGGACAAGCGCGCTTCTAAGCCATGGTTCCCCACTGCCATCCCATCCGCCCACCCATTCATACACCGAGGCCGCGAAAACCCGCGACGAAACCCCACACCCTGCTCCGTCCGCCACCCAGCCGGAGCCTCTTCCCCTACGGCGTCGTCCACAGCAACACCTCGACGTCCCTCATCCACCGTACCGGATGAGGATCCGTCGTTGATCTCATCGTCTCGCCGGTTCAGCCACCCCATCCTCCACCTCCAAGGAGCTTCCCCGACGTTCCCCTCGTCTTTCGCGCCACCTCCATTCCCACACCGCCATCTTCACCTGCACCACCGAAAGAGCATCATCATCACCGTTTCCTCGGATGAAGCTGTGGCCTAATCGGTGCCACCAAAGAGGTTGTACGCTAATCGCCGCATTTTCTTCTTGATTCGATCTCACAGTGTTGCCGGTGCTCGGTCCCGAGCCGACACGGCGCGGCTCCATCCACGGCGGCGTCACCGGCCACTTCCTCCACGGCGTCGCTCCCTCGGCGGCGACGTCCACATCAGTAGGAGCTGCTGCTGCTTTATCTCTTGCTCGCGCTGCTACTCTGCTCTTGCTCTTGGTCCCCTGCCTGGTCTACTTTTGCTATTGCTCTTGCTCGCGCTGCTGCTCTCGCTCTTGCTCTTGCTTGTGATGCTGCTCCGATTTAGCTACACTTCAGTCGACTGAATCGACTTTTGGGTCAGTCAATTTTCAGGGGGTGGGGGGGGGGCTCACCGGGGTGAAGCAAGAACCAGCCGCAGCAGGGAGGGGGCTCGCTGGAGAGGTACCCCACTATCTATCTTAGGGTTCAGGATGGGGGCGGTGGTCGCCGGCTGTGGCGGGGCATTGGCGGGGCGGTGGCATGGGGATCGCCGGAGAAAAATCTCGGCACGGTGGGGCCTAGAGGGATGGCCGGGGCGGCGGCGGACTGACGGTGGGGAGTGTTTTAGGGGGGGGCGGGGCGGCGCACCGCCGGCCGCGGGCGGCGGGAGGCTGCTGTTTGGCCGGTGGTGGCTGGCGGCTCAGGGGTGGAGGTTGTAGATGAACCGCAGGCCCTTGATTTCGTATCCAACGGCTACAAAATCGACTGACCAGAGATGAAAAAGTCAGTCGACCAACGTGTAGCCTCACCTTGCTAGTGCGTTCAGTTTCGACAGTAAAATTCAGTTTCGACAGCAAAATTCAGTTTCGACAGTTAAGTTCAGTTTCGACAGTTAAGTTCAGTTTCGACAGTTAAGTTCAAAGATGAGCGGCTGATGTATTTTACATCTAGCACTTTGTGGTTATGTATTTTACGTCATGTATTGGAGATGCTATTAGAATTCCACTCAGGTTAACGTTGTTTGTTGTCTCTCTTGTCCTGCTTCAGCCTCGGCGTCGTACAACTCACCGGAGCTGCTCCAATGACGAAACCCTCCATCACAGTGGAGCAGTACCTCGGGCTCCATATCTAGACGCCTAAGATCTTCTTCTGCTCCTCCGACAACAAAGTCAGCCAGAGCATCCTCACCAGCCAACCCAATCACGTTGAGATCGACATGGCTTCGCCAAAGAGGTTGTACACTTGTTACATCTCTTTTTTACTCTACATGTTATATATATTGTCCACTGAGCAAACGGATTTGTTCCTTTAGTGTCTCCTTGAAAGAAAAAACGTAGGAATTTTAATTTTCACTTGTCCTCCTTTTCAAATTCCTATCCATGAAGCACAAGACTAAGAGATAGTAGCATAATAGCATTATAACCGTACATTTTCTTGTGGTTTGACTTAATCTCACCATGCTTCTTTCCATCCCGTGATCTTCCAACTGTTGTGAATCAAACAGCCAGATTGGCAGAAATCCTGTGTTTTTAAATTCTCTGCTTTGCACGTGCATTCCTATCCTATTCCTGTCTATTTCCTATCCCTGCATTGTTGGAATCCTCCAATTCAAATGAGCCCTCACAGAATTACTTCTCTTACAGATAGTTGTCGAAGAAAACCTTGCGTGGTTGGTCCTGCTCCTGCTGCGCCGTCGTATACCCCAGCTCATCTGCTCCAACGATAGAAGGGTCCAACACAGCAGAGATCCGGCCTCCAAACTGTTTTTCACCGCCTCAGATCTTCTTCCCCACCGCTGGCAGCCATGAAAAATTCATTACCATCATCAACCGAGTAGATGACCTCGAGGACTACACGGGTCCGCAAGAGAGGTCGCACTCTTTCGTGTCTGCTTACGTTATGCATCGCTTAATATTACATGCTACTTTATCGTCTTGTTCACCGATTAGACTATGAGTCAGCTCCAAACTAATGGTCAAACTTGAGTTTTTAAATGGTTGTGGGGTACATATCGGGGCCGCTATCAATAGTATCTATCTACAATCTGGTTAATCTCCGGTGTCTACTATGAGTTTCATGTTGGGTGGGAAACAAATAGTAAAGAAGCCATTATCTATATTTTTAACTGAAGCCATTATCTGCCTGCTATTATTGGTTTTGGGTCTATCCACAGGTTGCTACCATCACTCTGGATTTCTGCATGCACTCCTTACATAATCTCACTATGTTTTATTCCTATGCATGGCAGTTATTGTAAACAATGGAACTGAACATGTAGAGCAAAAGAGACGAGCCTTGCGTGGCAATAAAATTTCATGCAGACGTCGCTCCATGGTAGGCGCAAAGGCAGCCCCCCTCCACACATTTCGGATTGTAATTGAGAGGAAGATATCTGTTCTGAGGGGGATTCAGAAGGAGAAGACAACTCCTATTTTCCCCCTGAGGTCTTCGCTCTAACTTGGCATGCTGATGTTGGTTATATCATGCATATGATGTCTTGCATTGCTTACTTTATACATCAAATATGTCATCTGCTTAGTTTAGACATCCTTTGTGCGAATGCCATCTGTTTAGTTTATTCATCGTTTATGTGAATTATGCAACGCCATCTTGTTTAGCCAGGCATCATATATGTGAATTTTGCAATGCCATCCTGCTTAGCCAGTCATCTTATATGTAAATTATATCAGGCCATCCTTTTTTTCGCTACATATTACATTTGTTAACAATGTTAGTACATTCAACTGATGTTCGTGTGCATCAGCCATTTGACACGGTGATGGCAAATTCTGGAGTGAAAACAAGGTCTTCAGAGCAGACTATGCTATCTGACGAAGCGCATATCTCGCTGGTTACAAATAGCTCCTCAGAGGAGGATTCAGAGACAGATGACCAGTCATATCCCCCCCTCGAGGTGTATGCTCTAACTTGGCAGGGTTATGTTTCTCATATCGTGCATATGGTGTCTCGCATTGCTATGTCATTTGATTAGTTTAGACATGCTTTGTGTGAATGCCACCTGTTCAGTGTCTAATTACCATATATGTGAATTATGCATTGCCATCTTGTTGCAAGACATTATATATGTGAATTATACAATGCTATCTTGTTGCAAAGGCATTATATATGTGAATTATGCAATGCCATGCTGTTTAGCCAATCATCATGTATGTGAATTATATCATGCTATCATTTTTTTGTATTACGTGTTCCATTTGTCGACAACGTTTGTATATTCAACTACTCTTCCTGTGCATCAGCCATTTGAAGCAGTGATCGAAGTATCTGGAGTGAAAACAAGGTATTCAGAGCAGACAATGCTACCTGCTGAAGCAGACATCTTGCTGGTTACAGAGAGCTCCTCAGAGGAGGATTCAGAGACTGATGACCAGTCCTATTTCCCCCTTGAGGTCTATGCTCAAACTTCACAGGGTTATATTACCCATGTCATGCATGTTGTCTTGCATTTCTTAGCTTTTACATCATATATGGATTGCCATCTGCTTACTTGCTTACTATATAAATCATATATTTGAATTATATAATTCCATCAAGTTTACATCGTACATACACATCATCTATCTGAATTATGGCATGGAAAACCATTTAATAAAGACATCATATAGTTATATCATCTCATCATGTTTAGTGTCTACAGTCATCATATTTTGAATTATGGCATTCTATCCGTGAATGTATGTGAATTATGGCATGCCAACCTATTTAATAAACACATTATATAGTTATGTCATGTCATCCTGTTTACATAGTCTCATCTTTTGAACTATGTCTTTCCATCTGTTTTAGTTGGCCATCATAATGTGAAATTGTGTCATGCTATCCTGTTTAGTTAGCCATCATACATGTGAAATTGTGTCATGCTATCATGTTTGGTTAGACAACATAAATATGAATTATTTCATGCCCTCTTTTATTCTCCACTATCCATTGAACCTGTCTATCATACAATGTCTATACTTTCAATTACTTTTCTTGTTTATCAGCCATTTGAATTGGAGAGCGTGATGGCAGTATCTAAGGGAGTAACAACACGGTCTTCAGAAAAGAGAGTGCTACCAGTTGATGCAGATAGAACCACGGTTGTACTTGCCCAAGGACCAGATCCACCACACATAACCCAGAGTCTCGCAGATTGTACCCCTACCCAGTTGGACAGAGAAGCAGCTACACCCCTTCTAACCCCAACCCCGGCAGATAGTAAGCCAGTTCCAGTTGACACAACACCGTCTCCACCATAGAGCACCCAAACACGAGCAGTTAGTAAGGGAACTGCAGTGCCCAAAGCACGAGGACCACCACTCTGAATCCCAACTCAACGCTTAAAGGAGAAGAAGATTTGTTCTCAGGTCAGGTTCTGTAGCTATGGTTCATACTCCTTTGCTCTTGCATTAATGTATTTACTCATACCAACTATTTTCAAATTTGAAGGATGGAATTGAAACTCCAATGGTGCTACAGGTATGTTTTCAACCTGTTTCTTTAACTGGTTTGCTGTTGTAACCTGCTCTATGTTGATTTCAGTTTCAATTGAATAAACAGTTATGTTCTCATGTCATGCACATTAAAAGTGTTGCTATTGCTCTATACTTACCCACACTTATATTCTGTCTATTCTGCTTTGTCTTGAACTAATATTATTTGAACTGTGTACATATCTTGTTTTGGTAACAAAAACTAGAATGATATAGACCATAAAGTGACCATGGTACATAGATATATGTTTGTTTCATGTTGTTATCCTGTCCACTTTACTACTGAACTCATTTACCAAAATGAGTTTCATATACAACATGGTAAACATGTGATGTGTCTACTTGTTTCTCTTTTAGAATGCGGACAAAATATTGGAGAACAGTACCGCGTTATCCAATGGTAAAGGAAGTAATGCAGATAAGGTTCAAGATAGTGAGACATCCATGTTGGTCTCCAAGAAAGCTGATAAAAACTATCTTGACGACAGTGAGGGAACCCAAAAGTCCTGTCTTGATGTAGCGTTCGAGTTACTGGCCACTACTGCTCGCACAAGCTCTTCGAACTCGCTGCATGAATCAATTCGTCTCCTTGAGTCTCAACTTCGAGTTGAAAGACATAGATCAGATGTACTGCCACAGGAAGCTGAAGTACTGAGGAAGTCCCTACAGAATTCAGATGCATATTTTCTGGTGCAACAGCAAGCACTGGAGGATTTAAGCGCTAAACAAGAGAAAGTCAATAAGCTTGCTAAGCATCTTGCCAGCATTATGGGTACCCAGGATATTGTTTCTTGAGATCTTCTGAAGTGGTTTTAGTTCTGGATTTGTTTTGCTGCGGCATTTATTTGCGCTAGTCGCCAACTTTGACAACCAGTGTATATGATATGCTGCTTTGTTCCCTATATTTGCACTGGTGGCGAACATTGATGCCCAGTGGATGTAATATGTGTAATAGTCGTGATAGCCTAGCGTTAGTTGCTTGCTTATTTATTTCCTTGTTGTCTTGTTTATTTGTTTGCTTGTAGTCATTGCAGTTCTTTTTCCGCGGTTAGGTAGTGGCTGCAATAACCTATTTTTTTAAACTAGGCCACAATAACCATGGGCTAATATTTACTGTAGTGACACTGGGCCTCCTACCGGCCGTAGAAACAGTGGGCCTTCTACGAGCTGTAGAAACAATGGGCCTTCCACGGGTCGTAGAAATAGTGGGCCTTCTGCGGGCCGTATCATCAATGGGCCTTATACCGGCCGTATGATCGATTGGCCAAACATGGGCCAAACAGACCGCATTATGGACGTAAACGAGCTAGAGTTGGAATCATCCGTTCATGGGCCGACCATAACGCTCAAGAGATCCGCCTGCAGTTGGGTCATCTCTGAAAGGGCACACTCCAAGATGGCAGCAGGAGCAGAAGGACTAGGAAGTGGAGATGCAGCAGTAGGAGGAAGCGACATCATCACCAGGGCTTGGGAGACCACGGGTTCCGGAGTAGTTGGGACCTCATCTGCCGCGCCAAGTACCGGCACCTCCGGAGCCAGCGGGGCCATGGGGGCTGACTCCACGCGGCGATGCTCCTCTTGGCCCCGCGAGGACAACCAGGCTAGGGAGACACGGGCGATGTTGCCTCCTGGCTCTGCGGAGGGAGGCACAGCCGTCGTACCCTCCTTCCTCTTCTTCGCTGAAGATGTCTGCCTGATCAACCAAAGGCGAGCATCAGGAAATAACAAGTACCAACAGGGACAGAGCGAAGTTCGAGACACCTACCGGTCCACCGCAAGGTACTCCACCTTTCGCTTGTGAAGCTTGAGGCCCGACAGCATCGGGACCTGAGGGGCAGGCGCTCGGGTTCCGGTGGCGCCATGCGGTGTGGAGGCAGAACCGGATCCAGCCCCAGGAGGTGTTGTGGTGGAGGAGGCACCACGGTCCACCAGCGATGACCTACCCTTCGTCGGGACGAGGGGTTGCTCCTTCCCTCCTTGGTAGGCATCGGCCTCGGCATCATCAGGAAGGGCGTGGAGAATCTCAGCCTTGCTCGGAGGGGATGTCTCCCCCACCTCTTCTGGGGTCTCCTCCGAGTCCGCCTCCTCTTCCCCCTCTCCGCGGGACTCGCCAGAAGACACCTCCACCGGCTTCTGTGCCGTAGGAGCTCCCGAAAACACCGGCGGCACCAGCCCGCGCGCATCAAAAGTCGGCCTGGAGGCGACAAATTCCTCCCGGTCCCTGCGTTGAAACAGGGGAATGAAGGCGTTGGGCGGGTAGTTGTCTCCGACTATGAGACGCAGGATGGTGTCCAGTTCGTCGTCAGGCAGGTCCCCCGGCCTCAGGCGGGCCTTGTTTTGCCCCCCTTCAAGCTCCCATAAGGGGCGCGCGCGCTTGGAGTGGGGCAACCCGTAGCGTCAAGAACTCCCTCAGGAGCATCGTTGCTCCCGTTATTTTAGCCGCCCACGCATTGCCCGACTTCAAGTCAGTCATCATCTGCCCCAACACTGACGATGCCCGCTCGTCGACAAGCTCCGCCCTGGGCCACTCCTTGCCTTGCCGGGGCGCCTCCGTCGGAAACACCAGGCGCGGATGAGTGAGCTTGGCGTCCACCATGGCCCATTTGAATCGAATGTTGTCAGCCCTCTTCTCGGTGCTCGAGATCGAGTTGGCCTTGCCGGACGCAACGAAGTTGGTGCATCCAGAGATGTGACCCTCACTGACCCAGAGGAAGAAGAAATGGCGCAGGAGCGCCACAGACGGCATCATGCCCAGGTATGCCTCACAGTAGTAGGCAAAGATGGACAGGAGGAGGACGGAGTTGGGATGGAGATGCAACGCCTGCAGCATAGTGGCCGAGGACTTCATAGAAGAAATCAGAGAAGGGAGGAACCAACCCGACGGAAACGTTGCTCGAAAAGAAGGAAAGAAGGTGCTCCCCTCAAGCTCCGGATCGTCGGAGGCAAGCCGGAGCTCCGTCTTCCCCCACTCGTTGCTCTCTCCCGCCGTCAGCAGGCGCACGGAGGCAAGGTTCTTCTCCGTGACAGTGGGTGCCTCAAGAGCGGGCTCATACCAAGCTGGAGCCGAGGAAGTCTTGACCTTGCGCTGCGCCATGGGCGATAGATGCAGAGCAAGGCCAGAGCAGATCTATAGGTAGCGGCGGCGAATAGTGAGAAAGGGGATCTGGAGCGAGGCAAGGAAGAAGCAATGAAGGCAAGTGTCGCCGTGCCGGCCTTTTGTCAGCTCAAGCAGTTGCTGAGGCAACATGGGTAAGCGCAGAAGCCCACGTCCAATCAACCGCCATGCGTCAACCGAGGCCATAGGCTTTTGGGGCCCGTGGTGCTGTGAACTTGACCATTGGCTTCGCCGCGAAGCCAAGCCCGAGCGCACCTTGGGCCCGGGGGCTACTGTCGGCGTTCTGGGAACGGGGGTCCCTAGACTTGCCTTCCTGCGGCCCACGGCGTGGCCAAGCAGCAGGCCGTAAGGCCCATCTTCACCAACAAAGCAATCAAGACCCTCGCGAGGGGCCAAGCCTCATGAGGCGGACGATGCAAGACCTCCTCTGGAGTGGCCTAGCTAGGCAGGCTCACGAGGAGCGGTGATATCAAGGCGAGGCGAACCTCACCAGGCTCTCGTGACGTGAGCCATGACGATCGACACAAGGCGGGCGCCAGGCGGGCGCCAGCACGCGCAACGTCCTTGTTTCCTCTTTGGTGCAAAGGGGGCAAGCGCAGCCGCGAAGTACCGAGGCCTCAGGCAAAGGTTGCCATTTCGGTGCAACAAGACCAAGACCATGGACTGTAAGACAGAGGTCATCATGGAGCCCAAGACGGCGTCACCACCAGAGCTTTGTGCAGGCGAAGACTACTTTTGTCAGGATGGCTCGTACTAGCTGCCCCCCTTCAAATTAGCCCGCCATTGTTGGCTCCCTTCCTGCTCGATATTTGGGAAGAGGACCAGGGCCTCTATAAATAGGACTAGCCACCACCATAGTAGAGGGGAGAGATCAGGGAGAGATATCTCATCAGACCCAGAGACACACACAAGTCAGAAAGCACAAGAACACCTCAACCTCAGGAGGCTGTTCTTCCCTTGTACTGTTCATCATCAGCCCAAGAGGCAATCCACCACCACCACAGTGGAGTAGGGTATTACACCACAACGGTGGCCCGAACCAGTATAAACCCCGTGTCTTTCTATGTTGTGAGTTCATTGAGTTCGTCTGTAAGATCTTAGCGAGCTAGAGCGTAGATCAGTAGGAGGGAAAGACTTTGCGCGCACCCAGTGTTCGAACCTTAAGGGTTTGACGGAACCCCACATCCGACAGAAACTAAACAGATGGCATTGACACAAAGCATGTCTAAACTAAGCAGATGACATCTTTGATGTATAGAGTAAGCAATGCAAGGCACCATATGCATGATATTACCAACATTAGCATGCCAAGTTAGAGCGAAGACCTCATGAGGTAAATAGGAGTGGTCTTCTGCTTCCGAATCCCCCTCAGAACAGTTATCTTCCTCTTGATTATGATCCGAAATGGGTGGAGGGGGTCTGCCTTTGCACCCACCATGGAGCGACATCTGCATGAAATTTTATTGCCACGCAAGGCTCGTCTGTTTTGCTCTACATGTTCAGTTCCATTGTGTACAATAACTGACATGCATAGGAATAAAACATAGTGAGACTATGTAAGGAGTTCATGCACGAATCTAGAGTGAAGGTAGCAAACTATGGATAGACCCAAAACCAATGATAGCAGGCAGATAATAGCTTTAGTTAAAAAAATACAGATAATGGCTCCTTTAATGTTTGTTTGCACCCAACATGAAACTCATAGTAGACACCCGAGATTAACTAGATAGTAGACATATAGTACTGATTGCTGCCCCAATATGTACCCCACAACCATTTAAAACCTGAAGTTTCAGCATAAGTTTGGACCTGAGTCGGAGTCTAATAGGTGAACACGATGATAAAGTAGCATGTCATCATATTACGAGATGCATAACGTAAGCAGACACGGAAGAGTGCGACCTCTCTTGCGGACCCATGTAGTCCTCAAGGTCATCTGCTCAGTTGATGATGGTAATGCAGTTGTCGTGGCTGCCGGCGGTGGGGAAGAATATCTGAGGCGGGGAAAGACAGTATGGAGAGCGGATCCTTGCTGTGGTGAGCCCTTCCGTTGTTGGAGCAGCTGAGCTGGGGTGGAACACAGCACCGCAGGAGCAGGACAAGCCACACAAGGTTTTCTTTGACACATATCTGTAATAGAAGTAATTGTGTAAGGGCTTGTTTGATTTTGAGGAGTCTAACAATGCAGGGATAGGAAATAGACAGGAATAGGATAGGAATGCACGTGCAAAATAGAGAATTTAAAAACACATGATTTCTGCCAATCTGGGTGTTTGGTTCACAAGAATGGGAAGATCATAGGATGCAAAGAAGCATGATGAGATTAAGTCAAACCACAAGAAGTGTACAACATCTTTGGCGAAGCCATGTCGATCTCCACGTGATTGGGTTGGCCGGTGAGGATGCTCCGACTGACTTGGCTGTCGGAGGAGGGGAAGAAGATCTTACGCGTCTGGAGATGGAGCCCGAGGTACTGCTCCGCTGTGATGGAGGGTTTCGTCATTGGAGCAGCTCCGGTGAGTTGTACGACACCGAGGCTGAAGCAGGACAAGAGAGACAACGTTAACCTGAGTGGAATTCTAATAGTATCTCCAATAGATGACGTAAAATACATAACCACAAACTTCTAGATGTATCCATTAGCCGCTCATCTCTGAACTTAACTGTCGAAACTGAATTTAACTGTCGAAATTGAACTTAACTATCAAAACTGAATTTTGCTGTCGAAACTGAATTTTACTCTCGAAACTGAACGCACTAGAGGTGAGGCTACAAGTCAGTCGACTGACTTTCTCATCTCTGGTCAGTCGATTTTGCAGCTGTTGGATATGAAATCAAGGGCCTGCAGTTCATCTTCAACCTCCACCCCCTGAGCTGGCAGCCAGCACCGGCCAAACAGCCGCCCCCACCGCCCGCGGCCGGCGGTGCACCGCCCCGCCCGCCCTGAAAACAATCCCCACCGCTGGTCCGCCGCCGCCCTAGCCATCCCTGTAGGTCCCCCCCTGTGCCGAGCTTTTTCTCTGACGATCCCCACGCCACCGCCCCACCACCGTCGGCGACCACCGCCCCCACCCTGAACCCTAAGATAGATAGTGGGGTACCTCTCCAGCAAGCCCCCCTCCCCGCTGCGGCTGGTTCTTCCTTAACTCCGGCGAGCCCCCCCACCCCCACCCCCTTAAAATCGACTGACCCAAAAGTCGATTCAGTCAACTGAAGTGTAGCTAAATCGGAGCAGCATCGCAAGCAAGAGCAAGAGTGAGAGCAGCAGCACGAGGAAGAGCAAGAGCAAGAGCAGACTAGGAAGGGGACCGAGAGCAAGAGCAGAGCAGCAGTGTGAGCGAGAGCTAACACTACTAGGGAAAAGCCTATACACAGAATTTTACCAGTAGTGCTGTACAAAATCAAGCGCTGCTGCTACTTAGTAGCAGCGCGCGTGAATAAACCGCGCTACTGCTATGACTTTAGCAGTAGCGCGTACTAGCGAAAAGCGCTGCTGCTATGTTCAAACTGGGCGCACATGGCTAGCCCAACCTAGCAGTAGCGCGTATAACGGCCCAGCGCTACTGCTAATCTCCTTAGCTGCAGCGCGCTTACGTGTAAAGCACTGCTGCTAATGGAAATAAAATAAAGTGAAAAACAAGTAGAAAAGTAAATGAAAATGAAAGAAATAGAAAAAGGAGAAAGGGAAAAAATAAAATGTAAAGAAAAATAAAAGAAAAAAGGGGAAAAAGGAGAAAGGAATAGCAGTAGCGGGTTTCAGTAAACGCGCTCTAGCTAACTTAGCTATAGCACGTTTCCGGAAATGTGCTACCGTTACGTTTCACTTAAACAGCGGTTTCCCCCCACCCCGCCCCCAGCCACCAATTCTTTCCCAAATCGTCCCTCGCCCTTGCCGCCGTCTCCTCACCGCCGCCGCCCGAGGCCGTCCTCAGCCTCACCGCCGCCGCCCGAGGCCTTCCTCAGCCTCACAGCCGCCGCCCAAGGACGCCCTCCACGTCCGTAGGTGCCCTCCACCTCACCACCGCCCGAGCCCGTCCAGGACCGCCCTTGCCCGTGCCCGAGCCCGCCCTCTTCGCCCCTGCCTCCGTCACCGAGCACCTCCCCGCCACCGTCTCTCCCCTCTCTGTAAGTCCCCCACCCCTCCCCCTCACTCATCTCTCTCTGTATTTTAGAGAAAAAATTAGATGTTAATTAGATGTTTTTCAGTTAGGGCACTAGAGTTTTGCTAGGTTAATTAGGTTAGTAGTGCTGCTCGTAGTATTGGTACAGTAGGTTAATTAGGTGATGTTAAATGAATAACCTAAATGAATGAAATTAGTAGTTAACTGAATTTTTTTTCCTTTCATCATTATAGAGCACTAAAGTTAACTGAATTTTGTTCTATTAATAGTTAAATGAATTTTCTTCTACACTGTTTGCACATGTGGTTGCTCGTGTATATTTGGACACTGTTTGCAGGGAATGATGTTTAGTGGCCTATGTTTTGCCGGAATGTTGATTCATTTCTTTTCCGGAAAATTTCAGGTTCTCGATTTGTCCACTTTTTAGCAAAGCTCATGCCGAAATTTTCCGTGAATTTCGGCATGACTTGTGCTACAAACTAGGACATATCGAGTGCCCGTGATTTGCCGCACCAGGAAGGAGTCAACATTCCTGCAAAACAATAGGCCTTTTTTATGTCATTATTCATTTTATTAGGTCTAGAATTAATTGACTACATTTAATCATAGGAAACATGGCTAGCAACGATGAAGGACAGGGTTCTGGTGATTGCGACGACGCCTACCGGGCGGCAGATGAATTCTTTAGCCTTACCGATGATCAACCGATGTTATTGTTGGGCCCACCGGTGGCATCGGGGACTGAGACTGACACGCAGATCGGTGCTGAGACTGAGACCGGCGCTCAGACTCAGACCAGCATTGAGACCGGCGCTGAGACTGAGACCGGCGCTGCCCCAGGGAGCGGAGCCAGTGTAGAACCGAAAGCAAAGAGGCAACGGGTTTCTAACAAACTCAGGACTACTAGAGTGGTGGTAACGGAGGCGGACGATGGCAATTTTGAGCCAACAGCGCCCGAGGAAGTGCGTCGATGCTACGGCAATCAAATAGGCTGCATCGTACGGATAACCGCCACCATCAACGATGAGAAACTACAGAAGATAGAAAATATGAGGAGCTCCCTCCTAAAGAAGTTTCACCAGATATTCTTGTTCCCGGGTCGGAATGAGAAGGATTATAAAGATCCAGATGAGGACCCGGCAATGAAGAAGATAAACAAACACGCCCATGACCAAGTTTAGCGACGCGTTGGCCGCCTGGAAAAATCGAGTGAAAGCAAGGATCATCGACAAGAAGGAACCCTAATCCGAGATTGTAAAGGATAATCCGACAATCACGGAAGAGCAGTTTCAAATATTCAAGGAGGCTTGCGAGGCCGAAGATGCCAAAAAAAGTCTAAGTACATGAAGGGGCTTCAAGAGAGGAACATTGGGAGCCACCACCTCGGAAGCCATGGTTACGGCGGAAAGAGGTCCAAATGGGCCAAGGAGGACGCGGAAGCCGTGAGTCTGGGCATCCTAGACCCCTTGGCGGAGTTCACTGTTCCGTAGGAGCGTGACGTCCTCAGGGCCCGCACCGTTGGGACCTAGTGAAAAAGGTTTACGAGACAACACCGGTCATTACGGAGTTCATGAGACTGCTGGTAATTTTAGTTTCTGATCAATTCGACTGCACACGTTAGTCATATTTGTAAACGAACGTTGTGCCTTTTGTAGAGAGAGCAGCACAGGATTGCGGCCGAAAGCGACTCGCCGTCTGAGGCATTGGCGAGGCCCAAGTGGGACACTCCATTCAACCGGGCGTTGATCATATTGAAACAACAACCGGTGGATACTCGACCGTTGTATGGACGCGTGCACGGTGTCGGAGACGGCGCCACGTGGAAGAAGTACTACCGTGAGACCACGGAGGAGAGAAAGGAAAGACGGAGGTTAAATAAAGAAAACATCGACAAGAGGGTTGAGATTGCGGTTGAGAAGAAACCAACTGAGACTGTCGCAACAGCGGTAGCTACCGCAAAACAGGTGGCTTTAGATATTTCTACTACCTTGGTTCCGGCCGTTTTCAATTGGACCAGGCAAAATCCAAAAAAAGATGCAGCGGACTTTCCCCTTGCTGACTTCTTGGCGGGGAGCAGCTCAACTAGCGTTGCACCAGCACCTGCAGCTGCACCTGCTCCCGCACCGGCTCCCGCATCGGACGTGCTAGGCGGTGCTTCGTCTTTGGCTGAGGTCGACGCCCTCACGGTATCTGTCACACTGGCCCCCTTCAGTATAAATGTATAATCTCCCGTTTTCGTTGCCTTTCGGATGTCTCACGTCGCAGACTATTCTTTGTAGGCCAACGAAACCCCGTGCACCATATTGTACACCATCGGCGACCAGAAGGTGGACGTGGGGAAGGCGACGATAATGGAGCCGAAGGAACCATTGTTCCACAGCCGGCCGATCCCCCCGAACGTCTTCAAGGTTTCCGTGGCCAGTGTCAAACCGGGCCATGAGAATTTGCCTCCTCCAGTACTACTGGGGGATGCCGACGAGACACCGTGGCGGCTTGGTGATTGTTGCAATGCTGGGTGGGTCCTGTTGTGGCCAAAGAGTCTACTTCGTCTAGAGGCGGCCGGGAGCACACCCACGAGCACGTAGCCTCAGCAAGGTATGAACATCAACACCCCACCTAGCCAATTATCGTCGGGTGTCGGGTTGGGTGATAGCGGACGGGGTAAGGAGGAGGCTCCATTAGTCGCTGATGACGTCGCCATGGATGAGGATGAGGACGACGATGGCGCCGCTGAACAGTATGTCTATACTGGCGCCTCCTCAGGGTTTGAGCGTCATGAGTCGGTGCCTGAATTGCCGTCTCAACATATTATGGACGACCTTCCGGTAGTAAAGAAGTTTAGGAAGAGATCGAGGAAAGGCAAAAAAGTTGTTTCTATGATCCAGCCGCCTAAGCAGCCTCGGCTTTAGGACCGTATAGATATCCCCGGTGCGGATAAATGGCATATCCCCGGTCAACCAATCCTACCTGCAACAGCGCTACGGGCCAGATTCGGCGATCTAAAGAGACTTCATGACGATGTGCTGCGGGTAGAGAAAGACCTCATCGCCTCGAAAGATCCAGGATACCCACTCTACGTGGTTAACGTTCCGCGGAAAATGTCGTACGTCGACAGCTTCCCCGTGGATAAGTTCTTCCTCCAATTCGATTACATATTTGACATGTTTCACGTGAAGAAGCTGGATTTTACGTTTGTCCGCCTTTATGCCTTGCACATGAACTACATCATCGGGGTTGAGCAGATATCTCATATCTGTGTCGCTGACCCGTACTACATGCATGAGGGCTTCTTGGGAGTCTGCGCAAATCACCGTGAATACGCGAGGGATTACATCGTCAACTTCATGCTCACCAATAAGGACAAGGAGGCGATTCTCGTGCCTTATCATCCCGTGTAAGTCATCCGCGCTGCTATCCTTCCTTCGATTTCAATCATTCATTTGCACGATGGAGGCTAATTAATTTGAGGACTTATTTTGCGCAGCGGCGGGCGCGCCATCCTCTTCATCCTCTACCCTCGATTCTCCCACGCTCTTTACTTGGACTCGTCGAAGAACATTCACAAAAAGGATTACACCGACATCAAGGATGTTCTCGACAGTGCTATGTTTTACTACCAAGCAAGGGGTGGAGAGGTCAGGGACAAGAAGACAAGGGGCGGCAGGGTCGCCTTCGGCCATAAGACCGACTTCTGCTGCATCCAGCAACCGAACGATCCTCTTAATGATGGATTCTATGTCCTACACCACATGCTGGAGTACAGACGGGATCACCAGAACCTTCGCATGTCACCTAGATCCGGCGATGCCCATATTCTGCAATGGGCAAAGGACATAGGAGATATCGAGGATCATCGACTTCGAGCTGAGTTCTATAACATCCAGCGCGAACTTGCCCAAATCATCATGAAGGAGGTCGTCGGAAAAACAGGGATGTTCTATGGAGAAGGACAAATGTCGCGGGAAGACGTCCGAACATGGATAGCCTCTCAGCGTCTCGACCTGAAGCCTTTCACTAGGCTCGGTGACTATCTCCCTGACTTGGATGGATGGAACGACATGTCGATATATGACAATGTGTGCGTTTAGTCCATACATTCTGTATGACAAAACTTTGAGTTATGCACGGTGAAACTTTATTTGTGATGTAATTAAACCGTCCTCCTCCTCGACTAGCGAAAATCACTCTAGTTAGGGCATTTTGGGGTAGGATGAACTTTGTTATTTATGCTTATGATATGTTGTTTTTATTTTTGCCAAGTCTGTCTCTTTCTGTTGCTCAACTATATATGTTGCATATCATGGACTCATGTGATGATGCAGGTGCATAGATCATAGATGGCGAACAAGTGCTATGCCAGGAGTATATATACGACAAGTGGCTAGAGTGTCAGGCCCTTCCGGTTTCCGAGCGACAGGCAGTAGTTAGTTTAGAGGTTCACGCTAATGCGAAAGGGGGATACGAACTCATGTTCTCAAAGTGATAGCTCTTCTCACGTATATCATTGTTTAGATGGATGACGATGTATTTGCATATCATTGGAGACTTGTATCGCTATTTTCGAGATGATGACGAGAGACCACTTTGTGTTGGATGATGATTCTGATGATGACATGATTTGATGAGACTAATTGTATGTATATGCTATGATTACATTTGTATGTGTATGATATGCTAAAGATTATTGTATAAAGCCTATTCAAATACAAAACAAATATGCAGGAAAAAACTAATAAATAAACTAGTAGTAGCGAGGGGGGAAATTTAGTAGTAGCGCCGCATTGTCAGTAGCGCGTCCCAGCAAACAGCGCTGTAGATAATATCAGTAGCGCCCTTTCCCAAAGAGCGCTACAGCTATTCATGTATAGCAGTAGCGTAGGACAACCGGCGCTACTGCTATACGTTAGCTGTAGCGCCTTATTAGTAGCGCCGGTGCCCGCGCTACTGAGAGGCCCAAAACCCTCGCTGCTGGTAGGCTTTTCCCTAGTAGTGAAAGCAGCAGCAGCTCCTACTGATGTGGACGTCGCCGCCAAGGGAGCGACGCCATGGAGGAAGTGGCCGACGACGCCGCCATGGATGGAGCCGCGTCTTGTCGGCTCGGGACCGAGCACCGGCAGCACCATGAGATTGAATCAAGAAGAAAATGCGGTGATTAGTGTACAACCTCTTTGGTGGCGCCGATTAGGCCGCTGCTTCATCCGAGGAAACGGTGATGATGACTCTCTTCCGGTGGTGCAGGTGAAGACGGCGGTGTGGGAATGGAGGTTGCGCGAAAGACGAGGGGAACATTGGGGCAGGTCCTTGGAGGTGGAGGACGGGGTGGCTGAACTGGCAGGACGACCAGATCGACGACGGATCCTCATCCGGTACGGTGGATGAGGGACGTTGAGGTGTTGATGTGGACGACGTCGTCGGGGAAGAGACTCCGGCTGGGTGGCGGGCGGAGGAGGGTGTGGGGCTTCGCGGGTTTTGCCGGCCTTGGTGTATGAATGGGTGGGCGGATGGGATGGGAGTGGGGGAACCATGGCTTAGGGACACGCTTGTCCGAAATGTGGGGTAAGTTATGAAAGTACCCCCACTGATTTGAGGCGGTTCTTTTGGCTCAGGGGTATCACGGGCATTCCGCGTGTCGGGATTTCACAGGAGGTGGGAGTTTTCGCGTGCGTTGTAATTTTGGAATAGCAAGGCGCGGGTTGAGATGGAGGGAGTTGTCAGAGCACAACGAGACAAAGATATATCTTAAATATTTCGGGCTAACAAGGCGCGAATTGAAATTTACGAACAAGCCTAATGTGTACTGTACCAAATCAATTCACACTACAAATGTCATTCAAAACTTTGAATTCATGTTATGTTCAATTAAAATATTTCGCTACGTGTATAATGCATGCAATCTAGTACTCAAATGAACATTTTAGCAAATTCCAAACGTATATACTACCGCTTCAATATGAACTAAATTTGGATTCGTTTCTCTATTTGAATAAGATCTACAATAATGATTGTTGTGTAGTCAAAGCATTTGAAATGTGTTTCTCTGTTTTAATAAGATCTACAATCATCATTATTGTCAAGTTAAACCATCGTTTGTGTATTATCTTCACAGCACACCACATGATTAGTCTCGAGTTACATATGAACTATGTGTACTATATGAACTCGAACTCGATTTTTTGAATCCACTTTATGTTGATTTCAAATCATAGTACATTTCAAGCTCTAGCTAGATCTTCACAAACTAAACCATGTCTCATATGTATAATGTGTTTATCACATTATGTACGGCGCCCCGCCCCCTACGCCTACAAGTATTTAGATGTGAGTTGCAAACACCACACATTACCACAAATTCAAATAAAATGTGAGAATGTTTGATATATAGTATTGTTTAGATGGTTCGATATTTAGTTGTAAGCTGAAAACGCCACACGTTATCACAAATTCAAATAAAATGTGAGATTGTTCAATGTATAGTATGGTTTAGATTGTTCAACATTTAGCTGTGAGTTGCAAACGCCATGCATCATCATATTATGGTAAAATATGTGCAAAACCACAACATGCGTATCACCGCTATATTCATGCATGCATATGTTTAAAACACTATGATCTCCTATTCAAATATATGAATCCACTTTCATATCAAATTATGATATTTGTTAGTCTCTTACACCCACACAATCCTCTAACCTTTGTAGCTACCACTAACTTTCTCTTGTGCATGCACACGCCCTCCTCGCCCTCCGCCTCCCTCAGCATTCTATCCATCGCGCACATTCATTTTTTTCTTTAGGTCGTTCTCCCACAGTATCCAAAACTCCTTTCTGGCACACATCGATCGATAAACCTCTCCAGTGATGTCTGCCTACAACATACACACGCACCTTCAATCTCCTCCTTTATATGTCCTTGCCTCGTGTCTCTCATATGATCCCACACCCGTGTAAACTCTCGCCCCTCTTTTCATCAACCTCACAACCACACACTCCTCCCCCTATCTAGCTAGTAGTTGGGCCACTCGCACCACCTCCTAGCTCCATTCTCACTGTCTATCTGTCTCGCCGGGCCTTATTTTCCTCTAACAAATGGATGTACACCGACCGATCTCCCGCTATACATATAGCTAGCTAGGTCCTTATAACTCGTTTTTTCCCATGCGTCGATCGATCTACCTCATTAGTTATGTCTCTCCCTTCCTCCGACAAACAACAATTGATCTACCGATCTAGTTAGGTTTGCTTACCAAACACATGGTTCCCCTTCATCATCCATGGATGTGTCCTGATAGATCTATCATGCACAGGCACACACAGAAACACATCCCCACTCTTATTGATAATATTGTAGTTCCACCCTCAGTTTGTCTAGTAGGCCTCTCCCACCATCTTCGAGAAGCAACTCCATCACCCATCCAGCACTCTACCCCTCTCCCTCCCTCGCTCTCTCCTCTCTCTGTCTGTGTCCCATCCTATTTCTTGTCCTTCCGTTATCTATGGATGTCGACCGATCTCCCTTAAGACATAGCTGGGTCTCTCCTTCTCAACACATATACGAGTCGTTCTACCTCTATAGTTAGGCATCTGCCTACCCCTCTCCTACACACACCGATACATCGAGCGCTCTAGTCATGTCTCCCTGCCACACACAAACTTGACATGTGCCCTCTGACGTTCCGGTAGCTAGGTCTGTCGCCCTATATCTTTGACTTGCACACACACACAATTTTGATGGCTCTCTTCAACGATCTCGCACCCACCCACTTGATCCTCTCTTCGACTCTATCGACATCTATGACCCCTCCCTCTCTTCTCGTGGATCGCCCAACCCTCTATTTACATGATACGGATAGGCCTCCATTTCACACACATTGCATGCAAAATTTTGTTTGAGATGTCATCAACACATATTCCCACAAATACATTCACGAAATCAACCTCCCCCCCCAAACAAAAAACATTCACGAACGCACAAGCCATTTGTCTAGGTTTGTATCTCTCACACACACCCACGTAGGTGGGGGACGTGCACGGAGATAAGAGGTGCACTCACGACGCACGTACTCCCATCTCCTTCCCAACCACACCCGTGCGGGTACACGGTGGAGCTCATTTCTGTACGAAAAGGCAGCCCACGTGGTAATTTGACATGTGTACTGTTTGTCCACTAGATGGAGGGAGGATCGTCTACCACGGGTGAACAAACAAATTGTGACTTGACGCGTTATGTTAAAAAAGAGGCAAACCATGTGGGGCCTACCTTAGAGGCAAGGCTCTATACACTGGAGTACTTTTGATGTGTCCCGTCAACTCACAGAACGAGGAGAAGCTTGCTTGTACGCCGTCTCCCTCGCCCACGGACACGGTGGCTCACAGGATGATGGGCAGCTTGCTTACTATGCCTTACGCCCGCTCCCTCGCCCACGCGCGCAGTGGCTCGCAGGACGAGGAGAAAATTTTACTGTACTCCCTCCGTTTACTCCTCGTCCCTACCTTGGTTAGAGAGATTATCATATTCTTTAGAATATATGTCCTTTAGTATATTTCAATATGAAATACTAGTACATACTCCAGACATATTTTAGAGTGTAGATTCACTCATTTTGCTCCGTATGTAGTCCATATTGAAACGGACGTAATATTACACACTCTCCCTCGAGCCTCGCCACGTGGTGGACGTGCAGCAATTCATTCGGTCTCATATAGCCATTACGATATATACTGCAATACCATTATTGCTCGACTTCCCGAAGAGGCGAAGAGCCAATCGCAAGGTTAATAGTTTGCAGATGCCAAGCGCAAGGTTTATAGGAGAATGAGTAGTAGGTGCCGCGTCATTTATAAATAAAGTTGTAGTGTGAGGTGGGCCATGTAATCACTAAGCTTGCATGTTTTCACTACTCTTGCACTCCTCACCGTAAGAATGGAGAAAATTGTAATCTAGTAGTACCTCCTTTCGCCAAAAGCGTGGGACATCCAGCAGCCCTACCACCTTAGTAATAATGACCAATGAGCCATCAAATCACATAGACCCAGCAGTAAGTTGGACGGACGAAGCAACCATCACTCTTGAATCCGCTTCTCCCTTCAACGCAAGCGCCAGTGAGAGGTCGCGTCTGCTCTGCCCGGGCATGAATGCGGCACCGATTCTTTGGAGCGGCGCTGACCGTTTCGGGTGGGAAGCATGCGCGGGCGATGGAGGGGCTTTGGGTGGGCTAGGCTGGTCAGGAGCGGGCGTGGCAGCTGTCCGCCTGTCCCTACCGGACGCCCGGAAACGAGAGGATGCACCGACTCTCACGGCTAAAATTGTACACTACACACCATCTCTCTATATGAGTAGGTCGATCTGTCGCTCTCTTTAACACACACATGCTATTAAACACACACACGCACGCACACGCACACACAGGTTCATAGAATAGGAAAAGCATGCGAGTGCAAAGCCACAGGAAGTGAGATACAAATGGAATACGTAAAAGAAGAGAAGAGGTGACGAATATTCCATCAAACCTAGACTGAGGAGTAGTACTCCCCCCGTCTAGGTGTTAAGTCATCCTACGGAAATCAGATATTCCCAAAATGTTTAGGCGTCATCCATTAACTTCGCATCTCAATCCCCTCCTGGCCTCGTTGCTAGCGAGTGTTGTTACTTAGGGAGCGTTTGGATCCTTAGCAAAAACAGCTTATAGCATAGCCGGGCAAGGTTAGGCATTTGGAATTTTTAAAATATGTTAGCTTTCGTGGGCCAGCTAGCTTGGGTGGGCTAGAAAAACCTTCCTAGCTCAGGAGAGTCAGATCGGCTCGCTTCCGACGGCAAACTTCGCGTAGTAGTAACATAGACTAGTAACATATGCATGTTGTACTAGTCCAAGTTACTCACCACTATGACCAGCCTAAGAAATGTAACCAAACGCTCCTTACTCTGCCTTGTTATCTCCCCCGGAAACCCAATGCAAGGAGCGAAACTACGCGTTGATCAGTCAAGAAATCAAAGTCGGCTTGCATGTCAGTTAATACGTGGCCCTGCATGGTAGCTAAAATGGCATCTCTTAGTTGTTTGGATTAATTGTTGCGTTTAGAGACAGAAATCAGGGCTTTGATTCGAGGAATGACCGGTCAAATTTCTCCTTCTCCTCCAATCTTCTTGCACCTTGGTCCCACTGCACGTTCTAACATGACTTATTACACCTAGAAGGAGGGAGTCATACAAGATATGGTGGCACTCTGACTTAGGTCGAATACAAGTGCCCAAAACTGTGTGCATGTTATAATAAGGATTCACTTAAAATAGTACGTGAGCGAACAGAGGGATCAATTGGACAGTGTTCCCGAGCAGTAGCGAGATGTGTGAGGTAAGATACACCACTGGTGCTTTTAATTTTTCTTATTAATTTGTTTGTTTCACCCTCTGACTGGTGGGACCCAACGTACTACATGCAGAGAGGTAAGGTGACTAAGGCTGCATTATTTCTGCACCATTGTGGATAGTCTTACCACCAAAGCCACATCACACGATTATGATTTAAATCCCAATGACTCCCACACACACGAAGAACGCGGCATGCTTGTCACACGTATGCAGGAATGTATAAAAGGTTATTTCCCTCTGGTTGAACATAACGGGACAGTTGTGTAGCTGGTTAGCCTGTTCGCTCATCAAATTTGAGGTCTCGGGTTCGATAACTACACTTGAGCATAATTCGTGCCAGGAGGATTCTTTGACTGGTCAAAATGGATGGATACGGAGCTATACGACCTATAGTGACCGTATAATCACCTCATCACCTATAAGCTGCAGCCTCGGCGCTTGTTTTCTAGGGTTTGCACTCTTCACACTCTCTCCAGTATATACATACACACTGGAGCCTCAGCGCTTGTAGTTGCTCTCTTCACACTCTCTCACCCTCTCCAGATCTAAACAAGACTTCGTTGGCGTCTCTCTCTCCCCTCACTGCTGGTCTGCTTGTAGTTGCTCTCTTCACACTCTCTCACCCTCTCCAGATCTAAACAAGACTTCGTTGGCTTCTCTCTCCCCTCACTGCTGGTCAAAGAGCTAGCAAGATCCGTCTACCGAGAAGGGAAGGAGGCTTAACGCTGTCGCCGTCGGCGAGGGAGGGAATCCACTACCGGCGTAGCTATTCACTTTCACCCAGCGGCGGCGCGGGAGGGCCTCCGACCCCTTCTTCTTCGCCACCTTACATAGTGTCGGTCGAACGGCCTCCGGTTGCCCACCGAACCACACCCCAAGAACTTAAGGTATAATTTTCTTATTCCACATGCATTGCTCTAGCTGCATGTGGGATTTTTCTGCTTCTGCACTCGAATCTAGGAGTTGGATCAAACAGGAAAGTAGTGGGGAAAGTTGTATACCATGAATGGTTCAAAGAGGAAAGGAATGGAGGAAAGTAGTGGGAGAAGTTGTATAGCATGAATCTAGGACGTGGTTCAGAAAGGAAAGGAAGGGGGAAAGTAGTGGGGAAAGTTGTATCGCATGAATCTAAGATGTGGTTCAAAGAGGACATGAATGGGGGAAAGTAGTGGGGAAAGTTGTATAGCATAAATCTAGGACGTGGTTCATAAAGGAAAGGAAGTGGGGAAACTACTAGTACAGACTGGCTATCCAGCACCTACGTTGGTCGAAAAGGGAAAACAATGACAAACGAAGTACGCACATCTGTAATGAACTGATCTTTTGTTTTTGGGGACAAGGTTGTAGAGTTTGAGCAGGACTAGATTTGCTGATCTCACATAGGGAAAGGTGTCTAAAGATAACAAAACCTGGGACCAACACAAATATGCTCCTTGGTTGTTTGTTCTTTGTTGCAACAGACTGTGCATCACCCCAGTACATCGGTAGATGCACATGGTGCTTGTGTGTCCACTGTCCCGTGCAACTCTTTAGTTGTTGTTAATCTAAGGAACTGTTTGGTTAAAAACTCCATAGTCCCTACCTGCTTGGTTCCACGGACTAAACATGGACTAGAGGTTATTAAATGACATGCTAAAAGACCATGTTACCCCTAGTAATGAACTAATAGAGACAAGGTGCGATGCGTGGCAGGGGTAACTATTGGAAAAAGTCCCACAAAGACTCTTCCTCGGGGTCTTCTTTCTTTAGTCCCAAATGCCCACTTTTAGTCCCTAAAAGTCCCTCCTGTTTGGTTTAGATGGGACTGACACGGAGCTTTTTTAGTCCCTCCGCCAAAATGTCCCTGTAAACAAGCACCCTCTAATAATACCACTAGAAAATTGATGCAATGCCACAGTTAAAAGCAAGCTACATGTTTAACGAATTTTATTGTTAATATAATCTCTGTGTTAATATTAATCAATGCCACCATTTGAGAAATGCTACTATCTTGCTTTCTTTCCCATTTAGATAAGGTATATGCTTCTTTTTCTTGGCTTCTGTGTCATCCACCATTATTGACCACTAGTTGTTTCCTTTGCACCTCTGTGTAAACAGGGTTATCTACTTCACCTCGTTGCCATTGTGACCTTTTGTTGCACTGCACAAAACTCTTTTGTTTTAAGAGTGATTTGTGCAGTTCAACCAAAGTGTCACACCGACAACGTTGCTTGATTGCTTGATCTTAGTGGAACTACACAAGAGGAGATCTTACTTCCTGTCCGTGTTGGCAAATTTGGTTCAGATCTTCTTCTTGTGAGTTGTTTGAATTCTGCGTCATGAGAGGTCAGTACTAGCCTTCTTTCACATGATTCTGTAGTGTGGTTTCATATGTTGTGCTACTTGTACGGTAATGTTGCTTGATTTTAGTGAACTGCAAAAATGGAGACAAGACTTCCAACCTGTATGTGCACCGCAATATCCCATTGAGGTAAGATAAGGATATTTCACAACTGTTGGCTTGTATTTTGCCACTTTCATCAGAAAATTAATGCCATTTTTTAGTGCTATACTTGTGCAACCTAATTGACATGCCAAATCTTACATTGAAGGCGAAGCTTGTCTGTTATTGAACCAAGTGATGAAGGGGAAGAACAAGCGGAAGAAAAACAAAAATCAACTCCTGGTGCTGTAATGAAGCACTGGAACTGTGATGACACAAGTAATGATATAGTTTTGCATCTTAATTTATTGCTATGACTGGAATGAGCAATTGTTTTGCCACTGATTTGATGCCACTCTTAATGTGATATGTAATTATATCAACTTGTGCAAACATGGATCTTCTTCGAAGATACCATATATTTTAGTGGAACTGCACAAGAAGATGTTGGAAACATTAAACTAATCGAGGAGTATATAGTAAGCATGGCCACCACCGTAGATAGCAACAGATGGTTCCGGAGAAGTGCTTCATCTGTATGCTCTACACAATAAGCCTCCTGACAAAGGTTGGTACTCGCCCACTGATTTCATCCATATGATTGAGCTTTGTCATCTCTATTGGTGTTGTGCTACTGTTTAGATACTGTCATGAAAAAGTGGTATTGTCCTTGAGAAGTGCTTCATCTGTGCTATTTTAAATATTTCCTTTCCTTTTTTTCGAGCAAACAGGGATGCTGGCATTTAGTAGTCCTCTTGTCTTTGCACAACAGGATCATCTTCCTCTGAAGAAGAATATGGAGTACGTGAAGTGACTAATTCCGATTATGCCAGGATGAAGAAGCCCTGTCTATCTTCTCATCAGAAGGAGCAGTTGAAGGATGGTTACATTACTCCCCACAAGACCAAACTAACTTCAGCTCAGAAGGACTAACAAATCTCCATCTTTTTGTTGTGATGCGCGAGTACAATGTTGTTTTAGGATTCTTTCTGGTGAGTTCCATTTTCTAAAAGTGTGCTCTACATGGACCATGTATGTGCCTGTTGAAACTGTCAATTCATAGTACAGTTTGCTTTATACTAATCACTTTTTTGTATTTGTGCAAACATGGGTGCTCAGCTTGATTTCAATGGGAACTGCACAAAATGTTCATGAATACATCGAATCATTCATTTCCACCACAAGAAAGGTAGTGCCGATAAGTTCAAGGCGTTGCAACATATAAGGGCGAAATCATACAAGCTACGCGCGAATTTGGTTGATCTTGGTGGAACTGCACAAAAATAATAGCTGGTTTATTTAGCACGAGGTGACATGTCAATGTCCGAACTGATGGCAAACCCTGCCCATTCCACAATCGTATGCATTTGATATTTTGGAATGGGACAACCTTGTCAAATTTTTCTCATTGATTTTAGCAAGACATACGTTTGATATTTTTGAATGGGATGCCCTTTGCTGTCAGCAGCGTCGATCAAATTTTTCTTTATTCTTTAGTTGTGAAGTAAATATTGCCTCTGACATGTGAGTCGCTGAGATGCATAATCATCAATTGTTTTGAATGTTCTCTGTGAATTGACAGGCATGTGTGTTTGATTGCAATGTACAGAAATGCTAAAAAGCTACTCAAACTCT
Organism: Triticum urartu; assembly: GCF_003073215.2. Lineage (NCBI taxonomy): Eukaryota > Viridiplantae > Streptophyta > Magnoliopsida > Poales > Poaceae > Triticum > Triticum urartu. The sequence goes on along the minus strand of NW_024114263.1, from coordinate 1,951 downwards.
TTGTACTCCTTCTGTTCCTTTTTACTTCGCACATTGTGAAAGTGCATACTTTTTTGTATAGGATTGGTAAAAGTAGAGATACTTTGACTGTAGACAAAACTTGTATGTAGACTAGAAAGGACCGGAGGGAGTACATGTGAAACTGCTGCAAACGAGGTGATCACCCTAGGAATAATGCTAGTACGTATTGTTTTGCATGTTCATCCAATGCCAGTGATACAGGAATTCGAACTAATCGAAATAAATTCATTCATACAAAGTCGGATTTCATATAAACATGATGGATTTCATTACATTTCATACATTCTTCAACTATAAAGGGGGTGCGCTGGAGGTATAATTAATTAACCGAAGCTACCCACATGTGTCCTGCTGAGCCGAACAGAAGCTTCAGTGACTTAACTGTAGGTGCAGTTGCATAACTGACATGTGGCCTGTTGGGCCCATGTGTCAGTCAGCCAACTGCACCAGCAGTTAAGTAGAAGCACGTTCTTCTCCAGCGCAGCTCTCTGACTCCACGTCGCCGCCAAGAAGCTAACCGACCGTCGATGGTCAACCCTCCTAGCTTGGCTTCAACCGGAGGGTAGCAGCGGTGGCCTTACTTGGACCCGAGCGGCGGCGACCTACCGTGTTCTACTCTTCCTCGTTTTCTGTGTGGCACGGCCTCGTTGGCAGTGGGGTGGGGCCTTGGCGGAGCCGGCGATGTCCTCTGCCTCGTTGTTGGCGGGGTGGGGCCTCGGCAGAGCCGGTGGTGTCCTCTGCCTCGTTGTTGGCAGGGCAGGGCCTCGTTGGAGCTGGCGGTGTCCTCTGCCTCATTGTTGGCGCCACGAGGCCTCGGCGGAGCAGGGCCTCGTCGACGCCAGCGGAGCGGGGACTCGTCGGAGCCGGCATTGTCCTCTGCCTCGTTCTCGGTCTCGCCAAAGAGCGCCTCGCCCGCTTCATCGCCCTCTTTGCTAGCCTCTTTGTAGGAGGCCGCAGCCTCCGCCACCTGCATGCGGTACCGCCAGCGCTTGAGGCGGCCCTTGCGGGCAGAGCGGTACGAGTCGAGCAGCGCCTCCTGCTCCGCCCGCTCCACGACGATCTGCCCCTCCGCCTGCAGGTGCTCCTCGAGGAGATGGTGGTTGTAGGCGGCGTCGGCCTGCACCTCCCGGAATTGCTCCTCACGCCTCTGCCTCACCCTGTCCATATATTGGGCATGGGTCTCGCCGATGGTCATGGTGCAATGCACCGGCGAGTATGGCGCGGAGGAGGGGGTTGGCGCCGGATCATTGACTACCATGTTCTCCATTGGGACGTCGTCGTCCTCCGGCTGCCTGCCGGCCAGCCTGTCGGCAGCAATTGCTGCCATCTCCTTGTGGTCCGTCGTCCACCCGTCCCGAAGAACGACGAAGCACGAGGAGCCATGGTGGGTAGTAGTGGTGTGGACAGGAGAAAGGGAATAGATGCGGATGACTGCGGCTATGGCCGGCGCAGCAGTTTATATAGCAATGGTGGGCGGGCGGAGGGACGGACGTGTTGCGCCGGAGTAGCCGCCTCGACAACCGCGTATCATTAATGTGGGCGGCAGATGGACGGACGGACGACACTTGTGTCGTTTGAAGGTGGAGCAATCGCCTGCACCGGGAAGCAGGGAGGGCAGCGCTGACTGTTTCGGGAGGAAAACGCGCGCAGGCGAGGAGATGACTTTACTTGGAGAGGATGACAATTGGGACCCACCAGGTCCATAGCCTCACGCACGCAAGTGCCTCCTTATTATATATATACTAGTACACATGCCCGTGCGTTGCACTGGGCGAAAAAAAATAGAACATGTTTCATGTGCCATTATGAATCATTTTATATCCAATTGTAATAAACGTCAAAGATAATGTTAAACGTTAAAATTTTCTTTTTAAAAATAGAAGGTAATGTTAACATAAAAATTGGAATACTTCTTAAAGAATAGTCAACA
>NW_024114262.1:0-95711 GCF_003073215.2 Triticum urartu | reverse complement strand
CAGTACCTTGAAGTGGTCTTTTGTTTTCTTTCGCTAACGGAGCTCACGAGTTTTCTACTTTAAGTTTTGTGTTGTGAAGTTTTCAAGTTTTGGGTGAATTCTTTTGATGGATTATGGAACAAGGAGTGGCAAGAGCCTAAGCTTGCGGATGCCCATGGCACCCCCAAGATAATCCAAGGACAAAAGTCAAAGCTTGGGGATGCCCCGGAAGGCATCCCCTCTTTCGACCACTTCCATCGGTAATTTACTTGGAGCTATATTTTTATTCACCAACATGATATGTGTTTTGCTTGGAGCGTCTTGTATTATTTGTGTCTTTGTTATTTAGTATGCCACAATCATCCTTGCTGTACACACCTTTTGAGAGAGCCATACATGAATTAAAATTTGATAGAATACTCTATGTGCTTCACTTATATCTTTTGAGCATTATAATTTTGCTCTATGTGCTTCACTTATATCTTTTGAGCTATGTAGTTTTCCTCTATGTGCTTCACTTATATCTTTTGAGCGTTATAATTTTGCTCTATGTGCTTCACTTAGATCTTTTAGAGCATGGTGGTGGATTTGTTTTAAATAAACTATTGATCTCTCATGCTTCACTTAAACTATTTTGAGAGTCTCTTAATAGCATGGTAATTTGCTTAATAATAATATGCTTGGTATTCAAGATTTGTGAAACTTTCTTTTGAGTGTGTTGAATACTAAGAAAAGATTGAAGCATGATAATTGTTTTGAGATATGGAGGTGATAATATTAGAGTCATGCTAGTTGAGTAGTTGTGGATTTAAAGAATACTTGTGTTAAAGTTTGTGATTCCCGTAGCATGCACGTATGGTGAACCGTTATGTGATGAAGTCGGAGCATGATTTATTTATTGATTGTATTCCTTATGAGTGAAGTAAATATGCCCTAGAGGCAATAATAAAGTTATTATTTATTTCCTTGTATCATGATAAATGCTTATTATTCATGCTAGAATTTTATTAACCGGAAACATAATACATGTGTGAATACATAGACAAACAGAGTGTCACTAGTATGCCTCTACCTGACTAGCTCGTTGATCAAAGATGGTTATGTTTCCTAACCATAGACATGAGTTGTCATTTGATTAACGGGATCACATCATTAGGAGAATGATGTGATTGACTTGACCCATTCCATTAGCATAGCACTTGATCGTTTAGTTTGTTACTATTGCTTTCTTCATGACTTATACATGTTCCTATGACTATGAGATTATGTAACTCCCGTTTACCGGAGGAACACTTTGTGTGCTACCAAACGTCACAACGTAACTGGGTGATTATAAAGGTGCTCTACAGGTGTCTCTGAAGGTACTTGTTGGGTTGGCGTATTTCGAGATTAGGATTTGTCACTCCGATTGTCGGAGAGGTATCTCTGGGCCCACTCGGTAATGCACATCACTATAAGCCTTGCAAGCATTGCAACTAATGAGTAGTTGCGGGATGATGTGTTACGGAATGAGTAAAGAGACTTGCCGGTAACGAGATTGAACTAGGTATTGAGATACCAACGATCGAATCTCGGGCAAGTAACATACCGATGACAAAGGGAACAACGTATGTTGTTATGCGGTCTGACAGATAAAAATCTTCGTAGAATATGTAGGAGCCAATATGAGCATCCAGGTTCCGCTATTGGTTATTGAACGGAGATGTGTCTCGGTCATGTCTACATAGTTCTCGAATCTGTAGGGTCCGCACGCTTAATGCTACGATGATAGTTATATTATGAGTTTATATGTTTTGATGTACCAAAGGAGTTCGGAGTCCCAGATGAGATCGAGGACATGACGAGGAGTCTCGAAATGGTCGAGACGTAAAGATCGATATATTGGACGACTACATTCGGACTTCAGAAAGGTTCTGAGTGATTCGGGTATTTTTCGGAGTACCGGAGGGTTACGGGAATTCGCCGGGGAGTATATGGGCCTTATTGGGCCATACGGGAATAGAGGAGATAGGCCAAAAGGAAGGAGGCCTGTGCCCCCCTCTGGTCCGAATTGGACAAGGGGTGCATCCCCCTTTTCCTTCTCCCTCTCCTCCTCTTTCCTTCACTCCTACTCCAACAAGGAAAGGAGGAATCCTACTCCCGGTGGGAGTAGAACTCCCCCTTGGCGCGCCCTCCTCCTAGGCCGGCCGCCTCCCCCCTTGCTCTTTTATATACAGGGGCAGGGGGGCACCTCTAGACACACAAGTTGATCAAGTTGATCGTCTCTTAGCCGTGTGCGGTGCCCCCCTCCACCATAGTCCACCTCGATAATACTATAGCGGTGCTTAGGCGAAGCCCTGCGTCGGTAGAACATCAACATCGTCACCACGCCGTCGTGCTGACGAAACTCTCCCTCAACACTCGGCTGGATCAGAGTTCGAGGGACGTCATCGGGCTGAACGTGTGCTGAACTCGGAGGTGTCGTGCGTTCGGTACTTGATCGGTCGGATCGTGAAGACGTACGACTACATCAACCGCGTTGTGCTAACGCTTCCGCTTTCGGTCTACGAGGGTACGTGGACAACACTCTCCCCTCTCGTTGCTATGCATCACCATGATCTTGCGTGTGCGTAGGAATTTTTTTGAAATTACTACGTTCCCCAACAGTGGTATCAAAGCCTAGGTTTTATGCGTTGATGTTGTGCACGTATGTTGTTATACGGTTTGACCTATAAAGATCTTCGTAGAATATGTAGGAACCAATATGAGCATCCAGGTTCCACTATTGGTTATTGACCGGAGACGTGTCTCGGTCATGTCTACATAGTTCTCGAACCCGTAGGGTCCGCACGCTTAAAGTTCGATGACGGTTATATTATGAGTTTATGTGTATTGATGTACTGAAGGTAGTTCGGAGTCCCGGATGAGATCGGGGACATGACGAGGAGTCTCGAAATGGTCGAGACGTAAAGATCGATATATTGGACGACTATATTCGGACATCGGAAAGGTTCCGAGTGATTCGGGTATTTTTCAGAGTACCGGAGAGTTACGTGAATTCGCCAGGGAGTATATGGGCCTTATTGGGCTTTAGGGGAAAGAGAGAGGAGAGGTTGGGCGCCCCCCAAGGCCTAGTACGAATTGGACTAGGGGGAGGGGCTTCGCCCCCTCCTTCCTTCTCTTCTCTCTTTCCTTGCCTTGACTCCTACTCCTACTACTTGGAAGGGGGGGGGGTGGGAATCCTACTCCCGGTGGGAGTAGGACTCCTCCAGGGCGCGCCATAGGGGCCGTCCCTCTCCCCCCTCCTCCACTCCTTTATATACGTGGCCAGGGGCACCCCATAGAGACAACAATTGATCTCTTGATCTCTTAGCCGTGTGAGGTGCCCCCCTCCACCATAATCCACCTCGGTCATATCGTAGCGGTGCTTAGGCGAAGCCCTGCGTCGGTAGAACATCATCATCGTCACCACGCCATCATGCTGATGAAACTCTCCCTCAACACTCGGATGGATCAGAGTTCGAGGGACGTCATCGAGTTGAACGTGTGCAGAACTCGGAGGTGACGTGCGTTCGGTACTTGATCGGTCGAATCGTGAAGACGTACGACTACATCAACCGCGTTGTGCTAATGCTTCCGCTTTCGGTCTACGAGGGTACGTGGACAACACTCTCCCCTCTCGTTGCTATGCATCACCATGATCTTGCGTGTACGTGGATTTTTTTTGAAATTACTACGTTCCCCAACATGTATTTAGGCTGAGTATTGTCTTCAGGTTGATCAGGTGCAGAGATGATGAGTTCCTCTTCGGGTTGTGCTTCAGACGGTATGATTTCTCCAGTTCCCATAATCTTGATGTATTCACTGGATGGAACTTCATCTAGAACATTTGGCAGGTGCTCTCTTTGCGGGCCTTTAGTCTCATCGAACCGCACATCCACAGTTTCAACCACTTTATAGTGAAAGAGGTTGAAGACTCTATAGGAGTGCGAATCCTTTCCGTAACCAAGCATAAAACCTTCATGTGCTTTCGGTGCAAATTTTGAAGTGTGATGTGGATCCTTGATCCATCACCTGGCACCAAATACTCTGAAGTAACTGACATTTGGCTTCTTACCAGTGAGGAGCTCATAGGATGTTTTGTTCAGAAGCTTGTGAAGATAAACACGGTTGATGACATGGCATGCAGTATCAATGGCTTCAGGCGAGAACTTTCTTGGAGTCTTGTATTCATCGAGCATCGTCCGGCCCATCTCCATGAGTGTTCTGTTCTTGCATTCCACGATGCCATTCTGCTGCGGCGTGTACGGAGCTGAGAACTCATGAGTGATGCCCAAAGTATCAAGATAAGTGTCGAGGCCGGTGTTCTTGAATTCAGTGCCATTGTAACTTCTGATGTGCTTGATCTTGACGCCATAGTTGTTCACGACTCGATTGGCGAAGCGTCTGAAGACATCCTGCACTTCAGTCTTGTAGAGGATTATATGCACCCATGTATATCCTGAATAATCATCAACAATGACGAAGCCATAGAGACAAGCAGTAGTAGTAAGAGTTGAGTAGTGAGTGGGACCGAAGAGGTCCATGTGTAGCAGTTCGAAGGGTTGAGTCGTTGTCATGATTGTCTTCGAGGGATGCTTGGCCCTCATCATCTTTCCTGCTTCGCAGGCACCGCATAAGTGATCCTTCTTGAACTTGATGCCCTCGATGCCTATGACGTGCTTCTTCTTTGCAAGAGTATTTAAGTTCCTCATGCCAGCATGCCCTAGCCTCCGATGCCAGAGCCATCATTCTGAAGCTTTTGTAAGAAGACATACGGCAAGCTATGGTCCTGCTGAGAAATCTACCATGTACAAATCATCTTTCTGATACCCTTCAAAGACTAGAGACTTGTCAGATTCCATTAGAACAAGGCAACGATATTTTCCAAACATCACAATCATATTTAAATCGCAAAGCATTGAGACAGACATTAAGTTGAAACCAAGGGATTCAACAAGCATCACTTTATCCATGTGTTGATCCCTTGAGATTGCAACTCTACCTAGACCCAATACCTTGCTTTTACTAGTATCAGAAAATGTGATGTGACTCTTGTCAGATGGACGTAAGGTTGAGTCCATGAGAAGACTTCGCTTGCTAGTCATGTGATTAGTACATCCACTGTCAATAATCCATTCTGAAGCAGCTGGTGTCATACCCTACAGTGCAGTTAGGGGGATAGGCTTCACGAAGAGAATTGTGAAGCATAAACATTTGACGAGCAAGTGGATTATGAAAGCTTAGATCGAGGTTAGGACTGATAGGGCAAGTAGCAAGCGACTCAGGAACAAAATACATAATAAGACCATTTGGGCATTTGATCTTGCGCCCTACAAGATGTTTAAGGTCCCCAACAATAGCTTCAGACGCATTTGATTTTCCCCTAGAGACCTTTCCCTGCAAAAGATAGTTAAGCTTTCTTAGCCACCCACATCTTCAAGGGTGGCTTCGAAGCAATGAGTCTAAGTGCAGCATTTGAGAACTTTGGCTTGGGAGCCCTAACAAATAGTCTTGCAGGTGGACAATAGTACTCATAAGAATAAGCAGAGTAGTTCTGGGTCTTATGAACATGGCGGTTTGATGAAACACGCTCATATTCATAGGCCTGAGTATGGTTTCCCTGCAAAACATTTGCGTTAGTGCGACTCAGGTGAGTCATCTGTCTGTATGAAGCCTTTGGACCATATGAAGCCCGTGGTCTGGGGTTTGTCTTCTTCACTTGTGGTGTCATGACGACATACACAGGAAGATTTTCCAGACACTCTTTCGGCACCCAGACTTTCTTCATAGGTGGCCCATTCCTGCAGTTTGTACCAATATACCTGGCAAACACTTCACCATTCTGATTCTTAAATAGTTTATAGTTTGCATCAAAGGATTCATCAATGACAATGGGATTAGCGCAAGTGAAGCCAGATAGGGTGGATGGATCCACTCAAGGTTCCTTTGCAGCAACCCATGTGGCTTTGGGGTACTGCTCAGGTTTCCAGTAAGAGCCATCAGCATTAATTTTCCTTTCGAACCCAACACCCTCTTTCCTAGGGTTTCGGTTTAGGATCTGCCTTTTGAGGACATCACATAGTGTCTGATGCCCTTTGAGACTTTTGTACATCCCTATTTCAAGCAATGTCTTCAACCTAGCATTTTCATCAGCAATAGCAGTGGTATCCTCAGCAGAGGGGTTAGTTACCACATCAACAGTTGAAGATATTGCAACAGTAGTAGCAGTAGAACATCCAGCAATAGAAGTAGCGTTGTCACGCTCAATGCATTTAAGACATGGTGGTTCAAATCCTTCCTGAGTGGAACTAATCTGTTTGGCGCGAAGTGACTCATTTTCCTTTTGAAGATCTTCATGAGCCGCTCTCAATTTCTCAAGATCTTGCTTCCTTTGAAGATAATCATAGGAAAGCTTTTCATGAGTTGTTGAGAGCGTTTCATGACGACATTCAAGTTCCTCATACTTAACATGAAGATTTTTAATGTCTTCAATTAAGGACTGAGATCGAGTCATTTCAGCGTCTAACAGGTCATCGCTTTTGTCCAACAGTTTTTGAATATGTTCCATAGCTTTCTGTTGTTCAGTTGCAATTTTAGCAAGTGTTTTGTAGCTGGGTTTGGAACCACAATCAGAGTCATCTTCATTGGATGTTTGATAGTGAGTAGTGCGTGAGTTTACCTTGGCATCGCGTGCCATGAAGCAGTAGGTGGGAGCGGAGTTGTCCTTATCATCAGCATCGGCGTCGGTGACGAAGTCATTGTCTTCAGTGTTGGAGATGGACTTGGCAACGTAGGCTGTAGCCAGACTTGCAACGCCAGAATCGGACTCCTCCTCAGACTCCACCTCCGCCTCCTCAGAAGCAGACTCCTCCTCTGAATCCATTTCCTTGCCAACAAATGCACGAGCCTTGCCAGATGAGCTCTTCTTGTGTGATGAAGACTTTGAGGAAGACTTGGAAGAAGACTTTGAGTATTTCTTCTTCTTCTTGTCGTCCGAATCATATTACTTGCCCTTCTTCTTCTTCTTCTTCTTCTTCTTCTTGTTCTCATTGTCCCACTGCGGACACTCAGAGATGTAGTGACCAGGTTTCTTGCACTTGTGGCATGTTCTATTCTTGTAGTCATGAGCAGAAGCTTCATCATTCCTTGAGCTGGATCGTGAGGATTTTCTGAAGCCTTTCTTCTTGGTGAATTTCTGGAACTTCTTCACAAGCATAGCAAGCTCCTTTCCAATGTCTTCAGGATCATCAGAACTGCAGTCAGATTCTTCTTCAGATGAGGAAACAACTTTTGCCTTCAGAGCATGTGTTCGCCCATAGTTGGGACCGTAGATGTCTCTTTTCTCAGAAAGCTGAAACTCATGTGTGTTGAGCCTTTCAAGTATGTCAGACGGATCGAGGCTTTTGAAGTCAGGGCGTTCTTGAATCATCAGGGCTAGGGTGTCAAACGAGCTGTCAAGTGATCTCAGGAGTGTCTTGACGATTTCATGCTTGGTGATCTCAGTAGCGCCGAGAGCTTGAAGCTCATTTGTGATGTGAGTGAGTCGATCAAACATGAGCTGAACATTCTCATTGTCGTTTCTCTTGAAGCGGTTGAAGAGGTTGCGAAGGACACTGATTCTTTGATCTCTCTGGGTTGAGATGCCTTCGTTGACCTTGGAGAGCCAGTCCCAGACTAGCTTAGATGTCTCCAGAGCACTCACATGGCCATACTGCCCTTTGGTCAGATGACCACAGATGATGTTCTTGGTAGTGGAGTCCAGTTGAACGAACTTCTTGACATCAGCAGCGGTGACACCTTCACCAGCCTTGGGGACGCCATTCTTGACGACATACCAGAGGTCGACATCAATGGCTTCAAGATGCATGCGCATCTTATTCTTCCAGTAGGGATATTCAGTTCCATCGAAGACGGGGCACGCAGCGGAGACTTTGATTATCCCTGCAGTCGACAAAGCTAAAACTCCAGGTGGTTAAACCGAATCACACAGAACATGGGAGTACCTTGCTCCGATAACAATTGAAAGTGCTAGTGATCGACTAGAGGGGGGTGAATAGGCGATTTTTATGAAAGTCTTCAAAACATGGAAGTTTCGAAGACAAACGATAGAAATAAACCTATTACCATGCAGCGGAAGGTAGACTACACTAGGCAAGCCATAGTCAAGTATTCAATGAAATGAAAGCACAAAGACTAATAGCAGCTAGGCAGTATAGATCAGGATGGAAGATAGTATGAAGCCAATCAGAACAAGCAGTCACTCGGTGAAGACAAAAGATAATGCAAACAGGCAATGACTTCACAAGAACCAACTGTAAATAAAGAGATGGAAAGGATAGAACCAGTTGCTCGTTGAAGACAATGATTTGTTGGACCAGTTCCAGTTGCTGTGACAACTGTATGTCTGGTTAGGGAGGCTGAGATTTAACTCAGAAGACCGTGTCTTCACCTTATTCCCCTTGAGCCAAGGACACCCAGTCCTCGCCCAATCACTCTGGTAAGTCTTCAAGGTAGACTTCCAATCCTTCACAGACTTTGTTCACCGGCGATCCACAATGACTCTTGGATGCTCAGAACGCGACGCCTAACCGACTGGAGGATTCACAGTCCTCAAGTGTAATAAGTCTTCAGATCACACAGACAAGAAGACTTAAGTGATGCCTAACACTCTTTGGCTCTGGGTGTTTAGGGCTTTGTCCTCGCAAGGATTTCTCTCTCAAAGGCTTCGAGGTGGGTTGCTCTCAAACGACAAAAGCCGTGCACTAACTCTGAGCAGCCAACCAATTTATGGTGTAGGGGGTGGGCTATTTATAGCCACTAGGCAACCCGACTTGATTTGTCCGAAATGACCCTGGGTCACTAAGGAACTGACACGTGTTCCAACGGTCAGATTTCAAACACACACGGCAACTTTACTTGAGCTACAAGCAAAGCTGACTTATCCAGCTCTGGATAAGATTTGCTCTCATTGTCTTCGCTCGAAGACATAGGATTTTGGTTAAGCATCACTTCAGTCATTTTGACTGGTTCACTTGGACCCACTTAAAAGTACGGTGGTACCTATGACTCAACAAAGAAGAAAACGAAACAACGAAACAACTAAGTCTTCGCGCTCCATAGTCTTCACACAATGTCTTCTCTTGTCATAGTCTTCAATGTGAATACCTTCATATACCACCTTTGTCTTCAATGTCTTCATACATTTTTAGGGGTCATCTCTGGTGGGTAAACTGAATCAGTGAGACCCTACTACCTATGTTATCCTGCAATTCTTACAAACACATTAGTCCCTCAACCAGGTTTGTCGTCAATACTCCAAAACCAACTAGGGGTGGCACTAGATGCACTTACATGAAGTGCATAGAGCCATTCTATAAATCAACCAAGGACTATCTCATACCATCATGGTGCATAAAAGAAAAGTTAAAACTAAATGCAAAAGATGCTCCAAGATTGCACATATCGCATGAACGAAACGAATGCAAAAACATACCGATACTTGTTGAAGAAAGAGGGGATGCCTTCCGGGAAATCCCCAAGCTTAGATGCTTGAGTCTCCTTGAATATTTACTTGGGGTGCCTCGGGCATCCCCAAGCTTGAGCTCTTGCCTCTCTTCCTTCTTCTCATATCGAGACCTTCTCGATCATCGAACACTTCATCCACACAAAACTTCAACAGAAAACTCGGTAAGATCCGTTAGTATAATAAAGCAAATCACTACCCTAAGTACTGTTTCAAACCAATTCATATTTTGTTTTTGCATTATAGCTAATGTAATATAACTTTTCCATGGCTTAATCCACTGATATAAATCGTTAGTTTCATCAAAACAAGCAAACTATGCATCAAAAACAGAATCTGTCTAAAACAGAACAGTCTGTAACAATATGAACATTCACCATATTTCTGATACTTAAAAAATTCTACCAAAATTAGGAAAAATAAACAATTTGTATATAAATACAGTGCAAAAAGAATCAGAACCATTTGACGTTTCAGTAAAAAATGTAAAATCGCGCACTATAGCCAAAGTTTCTGTCCTGCACCGTACAAACCAACAAGCATCTAAAACATCCTAAAGGCAAACCTTGGCACATTATTTTTATTTTTAAACCTTATAAAAGCACACAACAGAAATAAGTGACTCTCTAAAACTTCCGGCTTGTCTCCCTGGCAGCGCTTTCTTTAAAGCCATTAAGCTAGGCATATAGTGCTCAAGTAATGGATCCACCCGGATCCCAAGGTATATCAAAGCCTATTTGAATCAACAATGCTTTGTAATTTAGTAGTGAGCACAAAGTAAAATATATCACGCAACAACGAAGTCTAACTCTCTTCCTATGCATCGGCATGTCATAAAAGAACAATTCATGCACACATAGTAAAGGCCAATGCATAGTATAAACAGTTTCTTGCAATTTTATCGTGTTGGAAACATAGAGAGGTGGAAATAGAGTTCCTCTTTCATAATAATTGCAAGTAGAAGCAGCAAGCACATGCATATTATATCTATCAAAATCATCATGTGTAGTAGTAAAAGGCAACCCATCAATATAGCCCTTAATAAGGGCAAACTTCTTCGATATAGTGTAGTCGGCAGAATTCAAAAAGATAATAGGACTATCATGCGTGGGTGCAATAGCAACAGTTTCATGTTTAATATAAGGAACTATAGCAAGTTCATCTCCATAAGCATAATTCATATTGGCATCTTGGCCACAAGCATAGCAAGTATCATCAAAAAGGGATATTTCAAGAGAATCAATGGGATCATAACAATCATCATAGCAATCATCCTTCGGTAAGCACGAAGGGAAATTAAACAATGTATGAGTTGAAGAGTTACTCTCATTAGAAGGTGGGCACGGGTAGCTAATCCGCTCTTCCTCCTTTTGTTCTTCGCTCTCCTCATCATCTTTTTCATCCAATGAGCTCACAATTTCATCAATTCCTTCTTCCATAGACTCCTGCAAAATATTAGTCTCTTCTGGGACAGCGGAGACTTTCTCAATAAACGCATCAATATCGGAATTGCATTCATAATTCTCATAACAATATTTAAGGATAGCTAAATTTTCAGATCTGTAGATAGCATCATAAAGATTTTCATATTCTTTGAACATAGATTCAATTTCATAAGCACCCATAAAAGCAACAAATTCTTCTACTCGTTCCACATCATAGTAGTCATATATACCTTTAGCATAAGATGCCAAAGTTTCGTTATCATTAAATTTGCATAAAAAGGGAAGGTGTGGAGCCTTCATCCTAGAGCAACAAGTATAATCATATCTCAAGCATAGTTGCCTAGCATACCATTCCAACATATAAATTTGATCCCATAATAGTTTCCCTTTTTGAGTGAAGCGATAATCCCTAAAGTATTCACGTTGATCCAACGTGCTCCCATTACCAAATTGAATGGGGTTTTCTCTGGATTATCAAAGTAGTACATAATATCTGTCACATAACGAGCATCGAGGGTTTTAGGAGGTTCCTCATCTCCATGAGCAACAAGTACACCTATTTTTTTGGTATTTCATGTTCCATAAGCATAACTAAAGTTAAATAACAACTAAGAACAGCAAATAAAAATTACTTAGTGATAAAGCAAACAAGCACACACGAGAATATCAACCCCACGCTATTGCTCCCCGGCAACGGCGCCAGAAAAAGGTCTTGATAACCCACAAGTATAGGGATCAATTGTATCCTCTTTCGATAAGTAAGAGTGTCGAACCCAACGCGGAGCTAAAGGTAGAATAAATATTCCCTCAAGTTCTATCGACCACCGATACAACTCTATGCACGCTTGACGTTCGCTTTACCTAGAACAAGTACGGAACTAGAAGTACTTTGTAGGTGTTGTTGGATAGGTTTGCAAGATAATAAAGAGCAAGTAAATAAAAAGTAGGGGCTGTTTAGGTAAAGGCACAACTAAATTAGTTTTAGTAAAGAGCTTTTTGTTACGAGAAAGTTATTTGTCCTTAGGCAATCGATAACTAGACCGGTAATCATTATTGCAATTTTATTTGAGGGAGAGGCATAAGCTTACATACTTTCTCTACTTGGATCATATGCACTTATGATTGGAACTCTAGCAAGCATCTGCAACTACTAAAGATCATTAAGGTAAAACCCAACCATAGCATTAAAGTATCAAGTCCTCTTTATCCCATATGTAAACAACCTACTTACTCAGGTCCGTGCTTCTGTCACTCACGCCACCCACCGTAAGCAAATCATGAACATATTGCAAACCCTACAGCGGGAATCCCTCACGCTTGAGCGACACGGAGAGCACCATAGGACAGCACAAATAATAAAACATGCAACTCAAACCAATCACGATCATCAAATAACCCATAGGACAAAACAGATGTACTCAAACATCATAGGATAGCCATACATCATTGGGAAATAATATATAGAGTTGAGCACCATGTTTAAGTAGAGATTACAGCGGGTAAAAGAGGGGTTACACCGCTGCATAGAGGGGGGGGAGAGAGTTGGTGATGATGGCGGTGAAGTTGTTGGTGAAGATTGCGGTGATGATGATGGCCCCCGGTGGAACTCCGGCGCCACCGGAAGCGAGGGGGAGAGAGCCCCCTCCTCCTTCTTCTTACTTGACCTCCTCCCTAGATGGGAGAAGGGTTTCCCCTCTGGTCCTTGGTCTCCATGGCATGGGAGGGGCGAGAGCCCCTCCGAGATTGGATCTGTCTCTCTCTGTTTCTGCGTTCCCAGATTCTACGCTTTCACCGTTTCTTATATTCCCGGAGATCCGTAACTCCGATTGGGCTGAAATTTTAACACAATCTCTATCCAGATATTAGCTTTCTTGCCACGAAAGAAGGGCATCAACTGCCTTACAGGGTGGCCACGAGGGCCCAGGGCACGCCTGACCCCCTGGGGTGCGCCCCCTGCCTCATGTCCCCCTCGGGCCTTGTCTCGCGTGGATTTTTCTTCCCAAAAATCATATATATTCCAAAAAAATCTCCGTCAATTTTTATCCCGTTTGGACTCTGTTTGATATGGATATTCTGCGAAACAAAAAACATGCAACAAACAGGAACTGGCACTGGGCACTGGATCAATATGTTAGTCCCAATAATAGCATAAAAAGTTTCCAAAAGTATATGAAAGTTGTAGAATATTGGCATCGAACAATCAAAAATTATAGATACGATGGAGACATATCAATCCCCAAGCTTAGGCTTTTGGTTGTCCTTGAATATTACCTTGGGGTGCCTTGGGCATCCCCAAGCTTAGGCTCTTGCCAGTCCTTATTCCATAGTCCATTGAATCTTTACCCAAAACTTGAAAACTTCACAACACAAAACTTAACAGAAAACTCGTAAGCTTCGTTAGCGAAAGAAAACAAAACACCACTTCAAGGTACTGTAATGAACTCATTATTTATTTATATTGATGTTAAAACTACTGTAGTCCAACTTCTCTATGGTTTATAAACTCTTTTACTAGCCATAGATTCATCAAAATAAGTAAACAACACATGAAAAACAGAATCTGTCAAAAAAAGAACAGTCTGTAGTAATCTGTACCTAACGCAAACTTATGGAACCCCACAAATTCTAAAATAAATTTATGTACCTTAGGAATTTATCTACTAATCATCTGCAAAAAGAATTAACTAAATAGCACTATCCAAATAAAAATGGCAGCAATTCTCGTGAGCGCTAAAGTTTCTGTTTTTTACAGCAAGATCAACAAGACTTTCCCCAAGTGTTCCCAACGGTTCTACTTGGCACAAACACTAATTAAAACATAAAAAATCAATAATAACAGAGGCTAGGTAATTTATTTATTACTAAACAGGAACAAAAAGCAAGGAGCAAAAATAAAATTGGGCTGCCTCCCAACAAGCGCTATCGTTTAACGCCCCTAGCTAGGCATGATGATTTCAATGGTGCTCACATAAAAGATAAGAATTGAAACATAAAGAGAGCATCATGAAGAATATGACTAGCAAATTTAAGTCTAACCTACTTCCTATGCATAGGGATTTTGTGAGCAAACAACTTGTGGGAACAAGAATCAACTTGCATAGGAAGGTAAAACAAGCATAACTTCAAAACTTTAAGCACATAGAGAGGAAATTTGATATTATTGCAATTCCTACAAGCATATATTCCTCCCTCATAATAATTTTCAGTAGCATCATGAATTAATTCAACAATATAACCAGCACCTAAAGCATTCTTTTCATGATCTACAAGCATAGAAATTTTATTACTCTCCACATAAGCAAAATTCTTCTCATTCGGAATAGTGGGAGTATCATAAGAAACTCGAATACTATAAATTGTTTCCACATTAAAAGAGTAATGTTCAGAAAAAGGGTAATCATAATCATGAAATTTTTTATAAATATAATCATCACTACTTTTTATAGCATATGTATCATCACAACAATTATCATAAGTAGCAACTTTGTTCTCATCATAATCGATTGAAACCTCTTCCAAGATAGTGGAATCATCACTAAATAAAGTCATGACCTCTCCAAATCCACTTTCATAATTATCATAATAAGATTCAACATCCTCCAAAATAGTGGGATCATTACTTCCTAAAGTTGACACTCTTCCAAATCCACTTTCATCAATATAATCATCATAAGCAGGAGGCATGCTATCATCATTATAAATTTGCATATCAAAACTCGGGAGACTAAAAATATCATCTTCATTAAACGTAGCATCCCCAAGCATGGGACAAACATTAATTGCAGCAAATATATTCTCAAAAACATCATCTTCATCAAACATAGCATCCCCAAGCTTGGGCCTTTTCATATCATAAGCATAATCACCCTCATCATTAATAGTATAGATAGCACCAATAGTATAGCAATTATCATATTCTTCCAAGCAAGTGCCAAAAAGATTTTCAAGATCATAAGAAGTATCATTATCTTCCCAATCATAATCATCACAACAAGCAATAGGCATAACGAGATCATCATCAAGTGCATCATCTTCCACAATTATATTTTCATGAGGCACAACAGTAATAGGAGCAGCATCAGTTGGGAGAGATATCCTTTTACCTCTCTTCCTTTTTATTTTCTTCTTCTTCACCACATCATGTGTGGGTTCAATCCTCTTTTTGGAGCTCCTTATTAATGAGATTGGTTGAATAGAAGGCTCCTCCTTGTTATCTGATTCATCATAAGAAATAATAGGAGGTTATTGGGAAGTCTCTTCCCTTTCATTAGTATTCTCTTCATCTTCTACTTTTTTTTCTTTTCTTTATGTAGTTGGCAATATAAGGATTTTCAATACAATTCACCGCACAATACATATAAATTTCCTCTAGATCAAAACCAAGAAGTTTATCACGGGCAAATACTGGAAGATAGTTAGTTATACGTTTCATTTCTTCATAACCCATAAGCAAACTAAGTTCATTATGATGTGCAAGAGAAATCAAGTCATCACAATTTTTGGAAATGATTAGATCATGAAACAATTTGCATCGGATGGTTAAATGACCACGTTCATTGCAAAGTTCACAAGTACGGCCAAGAAAATTTAAATTTTTAGAACAAACATCTAGCCTTTTTGCAACCATTTAGTTTCTAAGTACTTATGCCTCCTGCAAAATCTATCTTCCCTAATTGGTGTGTACTTGTAAACTCTATGCACTCCACAAAAATCGACATGCTTATAAGAGACATTTTCATCATAACTAGTGCATTCATCATTAGTACTATCGATATTCAAAGAGTTAATACTAATAACATTGCAATCATGCTCATCATTCAAAGATTTAGTGCCAAACATTTTAATGCATTCTTCTTCTAACACTTTGGCACAATTTTCCTTTCCATCATACTCATGAAAGATATTAAAAAGATGAAGCGTATGAGGCAAACTCAATTCCATTTTTTTGTAGTTTTCTTTTATAAACTAAACTAGTGCTAAAACAAGAAACAAAAAGATTCGATTGCAAGATCTAAAGATATACCTTCAAGCTCTAACCTCCCCGGCAACGGCGCCAGAAAAGAGCTTGATGTCTAATACACAACCTTCTTCTTGTAGACGTTGTTGGGCCTCCAAGTGCAGAGGTTTGTAGGACAGTAGCAAATTTCCCTCAAGTGGATGACCTAAGGTTTATCAATCCGTGAGAGGCGTAGGATGAAGATGGTCTCTCTCAAACAACCCTGCAACCCAATAACAAAGAGTCTCTTGTGTCTCCAACACACCCAATACAATGGTAAATTGTATAGGTGCGCTAGTTCAGCGAAGAGATGGTGATACAAGTGCAATATGGATTATAGATATAGGTTTTTGAAATCTGAAAATATAAAAACAGCAAGGTAACTAATGGTAAAAGTGAGCACAAATGGTATTGCAATGTTAGGAAACAAGGCCTACGGTTCATACTTTCACTTGTGGAAGTTCTCTCAACAATAATAACATAATTGGATCATATAACTATCCCTCAACATGCAACAAAGAGTCACTCCAAAGTCACTAATAGCGGAGAACAAACAAAGAGATTATGGTAGGGTATGAAACCACCTCAAAGTTATCCTTTCTGATCGATCTATTCAAGAGTCCGTAGTAAAATAACATGGAGCTATTCTTTCCGTTCAATCTATCATAGAGTTTGTACTAGAATAACACCTTAAGACACAAATCAACCAAAACCCTAATGTCACCTAGATACTCCAATGTCACCTCAAGTATCCGTGGGTATGATTATACGATATGCATCACACAATCTCAGATTCATCTATTCAACCAACACATAGAACCTCAAAGAGTGCCCCAAAGTTTCTACCGGAGAGTCAAGACGAAAGCATGTGCCAACCCCTATGCATAGGTTCATGGGCGGAACCCGCAAGTTGATCACCAAAACATAAATCAAGTGGATCAATAGAATACCCCATTGTCAGCACGGGTATCCCATGCAAGGCATACATCAACTGTTCTCAAATCCTTAAAGATTCATTCCGATAAGATAACTTCAAAGGGAAAACTCAATCCATTACAAGAGAGTAGAGGGGGAGAAACATCATAAGATCCAACTATAATAGCAAAGCTCGCGATACATCAAGATCATATCACCTCAAGAACACGAGAGAGAGAGAGAGAGAGAGAGATCAAACACATAGCTACTGGTACATACCCTTAGCCCCGAGGGAGAACTACTCCCTCCTCGTCATGGAGAGCACCGGGCTGATGAAGATGGCCACTGGAGAGGGGTTTCCCCCTCCGGCAGGGTGCCGGAACAGGTCTAGATTGGTTTTCGGTGGCTACGGAGGCTTCTGGTGGTGGAACTCCCGATCTATTCTGCTCCCCGACGTTTTTAGGGTATATGGGTATATATGGGAGGAAGAAGTACGTCGGTGGATCTCCGGGTTGTCCACGAGGCAAGGGGCGCGCCCAGGGGGTGGGCGCGCCCCCCACCCTCGTGGGCAGCCCGGGACTCTCCTGGTCCATCTCTGATACTCCGTGGGCTTCTTCTGGTCCAAAAATAAGTTCCGTGAAGTTTCAGGTCAATTGGACTCCGTTTGATTTTCCTTTTCTGCGATACTCTAAAACAAGGAAAAACAGAAACCGGCACTGGGCTCTGGGTTAATAGGTTAGTCCCAAAAATAATATAAAAGTGTATAATAAAGCCCATAAACATCCAAAACAGATAATATAATAGCATGGAACAATCAAAAATTATAGATACGCTGGAGACATATCAATGAGCTTTTGAGCTTTGGGTGCTGGTGCAGCATCCTCTTCCTCTTCATCATCATCTCTCATAATTGATGATCTGCCAAGCACTCTGGCAGTGGTCTTCTTGACCCTTTCCTTCCTTTTCTTGCCTTCTCCAACTGCCTCTTCAGATGGCTTGGAAGTTTGAGCAGTGGATGCTCTGGCCTTAGACATGGGACTCTCTTTGCTGGTGCCTTCTTATGCATCCCTGGCTTGACTGTAGCAACCGAGCCATACTCCTTTTTCAGCACGTTTTTCTTGGAACTGACTTCCTCCTCAATAGCCACATAATCCTCATCCTCTGAATCTGAGGTCTTCTTCTTTCTTGTTCTGGTGGCTGCCTTTGGCAAGTTACTTGGTGTGCTCCTGCTGCCATCATCAGATGAACTGGAGGGACTAGTGCCCTCACTCAGTTGCACCTGCTCCTCAGACTTGTTCTGGCTATCACTTGGGTCAGACATCATGCAGGAAAACTGTCAGCAGACCCTGTGAATAGATTATAGATGAGGTAGAGTAGATGAGCATCACAAAGTACAGGAGTTTTGCAAAACAATTGACTCAAAAACTTAGTTTTAGTTCTTCACAAAAAGCATTTTGGATCTACCGATTTGTAAACTTGGTGATACCGAAGCAGTTTTTTGGAACCTAAACTAGTGAACTCGGTCGGACCGAGTCATAGTTTGGTGGTACTGAGACTACTAGGGTTTCACAGAGAATTGAACTCGGTCACACCGATTTGCAATTTTCGGTCAGACCGAAAACGCGTGTGCAATGGCCTAAGCCAAATCGGTGAGACCGATTTCTACAACTCGGTCGGTCCGAGATGAATTCGGCGGAGACCTAACCCTAAATTTTCAAATCAAAACCAATCTATGGGACATTTTCGCTGGACAGGATGATTTCATTCATGGCAAGAATCATGGCAAAGCAATGTGCTAAGAATCAGAGTTATGGATTAGCACAAAGATCAAGTCCGTACCCTAGTTCGGCGGTGAACTTGCTATGGCGGCAACGGCGGGGCAGATATCCGTTGACGGCGGCGGCGACCAGTGGCGGGAGGGCGCTGGCGATGAGAGGATGATCCGGAGACCCGAGGAGGCAGAGTAGGTTATGCGCGGGCGAGGAGGTTCGGAAAATTTTCCAAATTTTGGCCCGTCGGTATATATAACCTGACCCTGTCGGTGTGACCTAGTGGAACGACTCGGTGGCACCGAGATGCAAAACTGCAAGCAGTTACTACAACTCGGTGTGACCGAAAGGTTCTAATCGGTTGCACCAAGATTGAAAACCCTAGATCAACTTTGTGACTCGGTAGGACCTAAAAGGAAGAATCGGCCAGACCGAGATACACAAAGAGGTTTTGAAAGTTTAAGTCTATGACGAATCGGGAACTCCGAGTGCTCCTCACACAGAGTGGTTCGAATCTGACTTGTTCAAACTTTGTGATGTAGCATGAATAGAGTTTGAGACGAGAAAAACATAGATAGCTAGAGGGAGTTCTTAGGCATTCTTGTCCATCCATTTGGCAAAAGAGAAAAAGGCTAAACAATCAAAGCAACAAATGGATGTCCTCGAATGGGTAAAGTATGCAAGCAACATGCTCACACAATAAGATGGCAAATGAAATATGTGACAAAGCATGCACAAACACTCTAGCATCTATCAATCAATTTGGCGATGACTAGGTCATCTATATATGAGTATATTGACTTAGGAGTCAAATGAGAATATTTGATCATAGGTCATACTTATCGTTTAAGCACAAGTGGGGTTGCCACTTTTACATAAAGCATTGTTGTGTTCACACCATTAGAGTTGCTTTAGCTCAATTGGTTAGAGTAAAGCTCCCCCTAGATGTGATATCCCCCCTAAGAGGGATGAACTAACCTTAGGTTTTGTCGATGATGACTTCATGTAGGTGTTGAATATGTAGATGCTCAATGTTGATGTAGATCATTTGGAGCAATCCTTTGGAGTGAGTTGCACTTTTAATACCTAACGGGTTAGTCCCACAAGGAACAAACAAGGATATCCATAGACATAGAGTGATGCATACACAAGATGATGTCCATGAAAGCATTAGGTTACCTTGTCCCTTGTCTTACCAACAAGAGGGTTTGTGACTCCTTGAACTAGTGCAATATATGGAAGTTGTTTGCACTTCTCCTCGCCAAAATGATAAGAGTGAAGTATGTTGGCGGAGTCACCCTCAAGAACTCTCTAGTTCTTCTTCTTCTGGATCCACACCATCTTGATGGGAACCCTTGGAGTTGTAGTTGTACTTGATGAAGTAGAACTTGATGTGGTCTTGGGAACCCACTTGACCAAGGCCTTGGGTGCTTCTTCAAATGCATCAATCTCCTCTTGAAGCTTGTCTTTTTTGCTTGTGGTCTTGTGGTGGAAGATCATCTTGAGCTTGTGTCCCTTCGAAAGAAGTAGGATCATACTTCTCTTGTTGAGGAACAAACTTCGTCTTGGGGTATTGATCTTCTTCCCACTCAACTCCATTGGCATTGAACTTTCGTTCAAAACCAACACCTTGATTCTTCCGGTGTCTTCCTTGCCTGCGTACAATTTCCTCAAATTGTTTACTCCCGGCAAGGCTCTTGTAAACACCTTTCTCTATAATTCCCTTGAATAAGCTATTTTCTTGCTCAAGTGTAACTTGGCTAAGAGAATCATTAGTGGAATCAAGAGAACTACTAGAAGCAACAATATTGGATTTAGCATGATTGTTGTTACTACTAGATGAAGAATCTTTCTTGCTCTTATTGCTAGATTTAACTTGTGGCATGTAAGTAGACAAGAGTAAACGCTTGGCAATGTAAGAAGAACTTTTCTTGCGAAGATCATCATTGATTGCCTTTAAAAACGCATGCTCTTGCTCAAGGTTGAGATTTTCAAAGCGTAGCTTATCATGAGTCTTTAAAAGTTCGCGATGATTTTCCAAGGTAGTTTCATGAGCTAACTTAAGAGTGTTTAGTTCTTTAGTTAGACGCTCAATCTCCTTCTTATCATAATCATTCGTTTTATCTTGATTAGCATGATTAATTGACGTTTCATCATAGTTTTCATCACTAGAGTTGTCAACAAGTAAATCATCATCACCTAGCAAATCATCTTCATCACTATTGAAATCAACATAGTCAGGATGTGTTACCTTTGGACCTTTGGCCATGAAGCACCTTCCAATTCCTTCATTTGGTGAGTCAAATATGTCGTAGGAGTTGGTTGACACAAGTGCTAGACCGACAACACCTTCATCTTGAGTATATTTGGAGTCGGAGTGATAACTTCTTTCGGAGTGATTGTCGGAGTCGGAGCTGGATACCCATTCACCAACATGAGCTTGATGTCTTCTTTTTGTGTAGCTCCTTGATGACTTTTCTTTCCTTTCCGAATCCTTGCTTCTACGAGAGGGTTTTCGTTCATAACGATCATCTCTACTCCTCCTTTCTCTTGGTGGTGATTCTTCTCTTCTACTTCTTCTTTTGGAAGAATCTTCTCTTCTTTTGTAGGGAGCTGTACACTCATTGGAGTAGTGTCCGGGTCTTCCACAATTGCAGCAATTACGCTCACGACTAGAAGATCTTTTGTCATTGTAGGACCTTGACTTGGAACTTCTTTCTTTGCTTCTACTCTTGTAGAACTTGTTGAAGTTCTTTACCATAGGCTCAATTCTTCATTGAAGGTTTGTTTCTGGCTTGATGATGTGGGAGCATCACATGAGGCTTTGTAAGCAGCACTTGACTTGTTGTGAAGCTCTTCCTTATCCTTGAGTGCCATCTCATGAGCAACAATTCTTCCAATGACTTCCGTTGGCTTGAGATCTTTGTAATTGGGCATCATTTGAATCAATGTGCACACGTTATCATATTTTTCATCCAAGGCTCTTAGGATCTTCTTGATGATGAATTTATTGGTCATCTCTTCACTTCCTAAGCCGGCAATCTCATTTGTGATGAGAGCAAGCCTAGAATACATTTCAGCGACACCTTCACCATCCTTCATTTTGAACTTGTCAAGTTGACTTTGAAGCACATCCAATTTGGATTCCTTGACGGAGCCGGTACCTTCGTGCATATCAATCAAAGTATCCCAAATTTCCTTTGCATTCTCAAGACAGCTGATTTTGTTGAATTCTTCGGGGCACAATCCGTTGAAGAGAATATCACAAGCTTGAGCATTGTATTGTAGCATCTTCAACTCTTCCGTGTAGCTTCACGGTTTGGTTCTCTCCCATCAAAGAGTTCACCTTGCAAGCCAATACACACAATAGGCCAAACGGCGGGGTTATGTCCAAGAATATGCATTTTCATCTTATGCTTCCAACTAGCAAAATTTGTACCATCAAAGTAAGGACCTGTACGGTGGTAATTTCCCTCGCTAGACGACATACTCTCCTAGGTTGTCAAACCAAGGCTATGACCACCAAAAGATATGGAAATCAAAGCAAATGGAAACCAAAGCTCTGATACCACTAGTAGGATCGAAAGTATGTCTAGAGGGGGGTGATTAGACTACTTGACCAAATAAAAATCTAGCCTTTTCCCTGTTTTAGTTCTTGGCAGATTTTAGCAACATAGCACAAGTCAAGCAATCAACCTACACATGCAATTCTAAGAGTATAGCAGCAGAATGTAAAACAATTGCATATGAAGGTAAAGGGATGAGTTTGAGGGAGCAAACGCAATGTTGATGCGGAGACTTTTTATCCGTGGTTCCGATAGGTGATGCTATCGTACATCCATGTTGATGGAGACTTCAACCCACGAAGGGTAACGGTTGCGCGGGTCCACGGAGGGCTCCACCCACGAAGGGTCCGCGAAGAAGCAACCTTGTCTATCCCACCATGGCTGTCGCCCACGAAGGACTTGCCTCACTAGGGTAGATCTTCACGAAGTAGGCGATCTCATTGCCGTTACAAACTCCTTGGTTCAACTCCACAATCTTGTCGGAGGCTCCCAAGTGACACCTAGCCAATCTAGGAGACACCACTATCCAAGAAGTAACAAATGGTGTGTTGATGATGAACTCCCTGCTCTTGTGCTTCAAATGATAGTCTCCCCAACACTCAACTCTCTCTCATAGGATTGGATTTGGTAGAAAGAAGATTTGACTGGAAAGCAACTTGGGGAAGGCTAGAGATCAAGATTTATGTGATTGGAATGGAATATCTTGACCTCAACACAAGTGTAGGGGTTTCTCTCTCAAAAAAAATATGTATTGGAAGTGTAGGCATGTTCTGATGGCTCTCTCCATGAATGAAGAGTGGGTGGAGGGGTATAAATAGCTGCTACCTCTTGAGCACTGCGTTGGTTTTCCCCGAAGAGGAAGGGATGATGCAGCAAAGTAGCGTAAGTATTTCCCTCAGTTTTTGAGAACCAAGGTATCAATCCAGTAGGAGGCTACGCGCGAGTCCCTTGTACCTGCACAAAACAAATAAATCCTCACAACCAACGCAAATAGGGGTTGTCAATCCCTATAAGGCCACTTACGAGAGTGAGATCTGATAGATATGATAAGATAATATTTTTGGTATTTTTATGATAAAAGATGCAAGGTAAAATAAAGGCAAAGTAAATAGCAAAGGAAATAACTAAGTAGTAGGAGATCAATATGATAAAGATAGATCCGGGGGCCATAGGTTTCACTAGTGGCTTGTCTCGAGAGCATAAGTATTCTATGGTGGGTGAACAAATTACTGTTGAGCAATTGATAGAATTGAGCATAGTTATGAGAATATCTAGGTATGATCATTTATATAGGCATCACGTCTGAGACAAGTAGACCGACTCCTGCCTGCATCTACTACTATTACTCCACTCATCGACCGCTATCCAGCATGCATCTAGAGTATTAAGTTAAAAACAGAGTAACGCCTTAAGCAAGATGACATGATGTAGAGGGATAGACTCATGCAATATGAAGAAAACCCCATCTTGTTATCCCTGATGGCAACAATACAATACGTGCCTTGCTGCCCTTACTGTCACCGGGAAAGGACACCGCAAGATTGAACTCAAAGCTAAGCATTTCTCCCATTGCAAGAAAGATCAATCTAGTAGGCCAAACCAAACTGATAATTCAAAGAGACTTGCAAGGATAACCAATCATACATAAAAGAATTCAGAGAAGATTCAAATATTGTTCATAGATAGACTTGATCATAAACCCACAATTCATCAGTATCAACAAGCACACCGCAAAAAGAAGATTACATCAAATAGATATCCACAAGAGAGGGGGAGAACATTGTATTGAGATCCAAAAAGAGAGAAGAAGCCATGTAGCTACTAACTATGGACCCGTAGGTCTAAGGTAAACTACTCACACTTCATCGGAGAGGCTATGGTGTTGATGTAGAAGCCCTCCGTGATCGATGCCCCCTCCGACGGAGCTCCGGAATAGGCCCCAAGATGGGATCTCGTGGATACAGAAAGTTACGGCGGTGGAATTAGGGTTTTGGCTCCGTATCTGATCGTTTGGGGGTACGTAGGTATATATAGGAGGAAGGAGTACGTTGGTGGAGTAACAGCGGGACCACGAGGGTGGAGGGCACGCCTGGTGGGGGTGGGCGCGCCCCCTACCTCGTGGCCTCCTGTTTCTTTTCTTGACGTAGGGTCCAAGTCTCCCGGATCATAATCTTCCTAAAAATCACGTTCCCGAAGGTTTCATTCCGTTTGGACTCCGTTTGATATTCCTTTTCTTTGAAACCCTAAAATACGCAAAAAAAATAGCAATTCTGGGTTGGGCCTCCAGTTAATAGGTTAGTCCCAAAAATAATATAAAAGTCGATAATAAAGCCCAATAATGTTCAAAACAGTAGATAATATAGCATGGAGCAATAAAAAATTATAGATACGTTGGAGACGTATCAAGCATCCCCAAGCTTAATTCCTGCTCGTCCTCGAGTAGGTAAATGATAAAAACAGAATTTTTGATGCGGAGTGCTACTTGGCATAATTTTAATGTAATTCTTCTTAATTGTGGTATGAATATTCAGATCCGAAAGATTCAAGACAAAAGTTCATATTGACATAAAAATAATAATACTTCAAGCATACTAACTAAGAAATTATGTCTTCTCAAAATAACATGGCTAAAGAAAGTTATCCCTACAAAATCATATAGTCTGGCTATGCTCTATCTTCACCACACAAAATATTTAAATCATGCACAACCCCGATGACAAGCCAAGCAATTGTTTCATACTTTTGACATTCTCACAACTTTTTCAATCTTCACGCAATACATGAGCGTGAGCCATGGACATAGCACTATAGGTGGAATAGAGTGGTAGTTGTGGAGAAGACAAAAAGGAAGAAGATAGTCTCACATCAACTAGGCATAGCAACGGACTACGGAGATGCCCATCAACAGATATCAATGTGAGTGAGTAGCGATTGCCATGCAACGGATGCACTAGAGCTATAAGTATATGAAAGCTGAAAAATAAACTAAGTGGGTGTGCATCCAACTTGCTTGCTCATGAAGACCTAGGGCATTTTGAGGAAGCCCATCATTGGAATATACAAGCCAAGTTCTATAATGAAAGATCCCCACTAGTATATGAAAGTGATAACATGAGAGACTCTCTACTATGAAGATCATGGTGCTACTTTGAAGCACAAGTGTGGTAAAAGGATAGTAACATTGTCCCTTCTCTCTTTTTCTCTCATTGTTTTATTTGGGCCTTTTTTATGGCCTCTTTTCTTTCTCTTTTTTTTTGTCCGGAGTCTCATCCCGACTTGTGGGGGAATCATAGTCTCCATCATCCTTTCCTCAATGGGACAATGCTCTAATAATGATGATCATCACACTTTTATTTTTCTTACAACTCAACAATTACAACTCGATACTTAGAACAAAATATGACTCTATATGAATGCCTCCAGCGGTGTACCGGGATATGCAACGATGCATGAGTGACATGTATGAAAGAATTATGAATGGTGGCTTTGCCACAAATATGATGTCGACTACATGATCATGCTAAGAAATATGACAATGATGGAGTGTGTCATAATAAATGGAACGGTGGAAAGTTACATGGCAATATATCTCGGAATGACTATGGAAATGCCATAATAGGTAGGTATGGTGGCTGTTTTGATGCAAAGGTGAAAGGGTGAGAGTGCGTATAATCCATGGACTTGACATTAGTCATAAAGAACTCAGATACTTATTGCAAAAATCTACAAGTTATCAAAGCAAAGTATTACGCGCATGCTCCTAGAGGGATAAATTGGTAGGAAAAGACCATCGCTCGTCCCCGACCGCCACTCATAAGGAAGGCAATCAAAAAATAAATCATGCTCCGACTTCATCACATAACGGTTCACCATACGTGCATGCTACGGGAATCATAAGATTCAACACAAGTATTTCTCACATTCACAACTACTCAACTAGCATGAATTTAATATCACCATCTACATATGTCAAAACAATTATCAAGTATCAAACTTATCATAGTATCCAACACACTCATAAGAAAGTTTTATTATTAACCTTGTGTACCAAGCATATTAGGATTTTAAGCAAATTACCATGCTATTTAAGAATCTCAAAATAATCTAAGTGAAGCATGAGAGATCAATAGTTTCTATAAAAAAAATCCACCATCGTGCTCTAAAAGATATAAGTGAAGCACTAGAGCAAAATTATATAACTCAAAAGATATAAGCGAAGCACATAGAGTATTCTAACAAATTCCAAATCATGTATGGCTCTCTCAAAAGGTGTGTACAGCAAGGATGATTGTGGCATACTAAATAACAAAGACACAAATAATACAAGACGCTCCAAGCAAAACACATATCATGTTGGTGAATAAAAATATAGCTCCAAGTAAATTACCGATGGAAGTGGTCGAAAGAGGGGATGCCTTCCGGGGCATCCCCAAGCTTTGACTTTTGTCCTTGGATTATCTTGGGGGTGCCATGGGCATCCGCAAGCTTAGGCTCTTGCCACTCCTTGTTCCATAATCCATCAAAAGAATTCACCCAAAACTTGAAAACTTCACAACACAAAACTTAAAGTAGAAAACTCGTGAGCTCCGTTAGCGAAAGAAAACAAAAGACCACTTCAAGGTACTGTAATGAACTCATTATTTATTTATATTGGTGTTAAACCTACTGTATTCCAACTTCTCTATGGATTATAAACTATTTTACTAGCCATAGATTCATCAAAATAAGCAAACAACACACGAAAAACAGAATCTGTCAAAAACAGAACAGTCTGTAGTAATCTGTAGCTAGCGCAAGATCTGGAACCCCAAAAATTCTAAAATAAATTGCTGGACGTGAGGAATTTATCTATTAATCTTCTTCAAAAAGAATTAACTAAATATCACTCTTCAAATAAAAATTACAGCAGTTCTCGTGAGCGCTAAAGTTTCTGTTTTTTACAGCAAGTTCAACAAGACTTTCCCCAAATCTTCCCAACGGTTCTACTTGGCACAAACACTAATTGAACACAAAAAACACAACCAAAACAGAGGCTAAATAATTTATTTATTACTAAACAGGAGCAAAAAGCAAGGAATAAAAATAAAATTGGGTTGCCTCCCAACAAGCGCTATCATTTAATGCCCCTAGCTAGGCATAAAAGCGAGGATAGATCTAGGTATTGCCGTAGTAATAAGATAGATCGGTGAAAATCATTTCATATTCTCTACGTTCGGCAGCAAGTTTGCTTTGAGGCAAGCAAAAGTAATCAAAAGGGCTAAATTTAATAGGACAGAAGTCCCCAAGATCAATTTTAGGAGGTATAGGTTCCTTTGTCGGCCCTTCGTATTGTACAACCAATTCATCATTATAAGCATTCTTTTGACAGAACCTTGTGAGCCTAAACTCAAGAGAGCATCCTAGCTCATATTTCGAATAGCCAAATCATCATTAAGTTCGGAGATTCTATCAATTAAAATATTGATTGGCACCTTTTTTCTGAGGTTTTCATTAAAAGCAACATAGTCAAGAGATTGAAAGCGCATAATTTCTTCTTGATCGAAGAGGATAGATTCTATAGGAGGACGACCAGCGTCCACCCTATAGTGCACAAAGATTTCTTTGGCTTCTTTTATTATAAATCTGAATTCATGAGCCAAAAATAGAGTAGCAGCACGCTTAACAGAGGAATGCTCGATATTAGAAAATTCTAGGAAAACTCTTTGTATAGATGGGTGCATATGCATAAATTGCCTTTCAAGTTCAACGATAAGCATGGCAATAGCGTCCGCAAGACTACTAGTTCTATGGAGAATAGAACCGCCCATAGAGGGCAAAGCACCGGCACAAGTAAAGAAATCTTGAATAACTCCTTTTCCAATAATATTACCACTACCGAATCGAAATCTTTTTGTATGGTAGGTAGGGGGTTCTTCAGCAGGAGCATCATAATTTTCCATGATATTGTTATCGCCCATATTGGCGATAACTTCCCCAATTTCAGACATAATGACAAGCAAGCAAACTAGCAAATGAGCAAACAAAAAGGAAAGCAGAAAGGAGAGGGAGGATAGAGAGAGAGAGGGCGAATAAAACGGCAAGGGTGAAGTGGGGGAGAGGAAAACGAGAGGCAAATGGAAAATAATGTAATGCGAGAGAGAGGGATTGTGATGGGTACTTGGTATGTTGACTTTTTGCGTAGACTCCCCAGCAACGGTGCCAGAAATCCTTCTTGCTACCTCTTGAGCTTGCGTTGGTTTTCCTCGAAGAGGAAGGGATGATGCAGCAGAGTAGCATAAGTATTTGCCTCAGTTTTTGAGAACCAAGGTATCAATCCAGTAGGAGGCCACGCTCAAGTTCCTTGTACCTGCACAAAACGATAGCTACTCGCAACCAACGCGATTAGGGGTTGTCAATCCCTTCACGGTCACTTATGAGAGTGAGATCTGATAGATATAATATTTTTGGCATTTTTGGTATAAAGATGCAAGGTAAAAAGTAAAGGCAAAGTAAAAAGCAAAACAAGATTAAAGTGATGGAGATTGATATGATGAGAATAGACCCGGGGGCCATAGGTTTCACTAGTGGCTTCTCTCAAGAGCATAAGTATTCTATGGTGGGTGAACAAATTACTGTTGAGCAATTGACAGAATTGAGCATAGTTATGAGAATATCTAGGCATGATCATGTATATAGGCATCACGTCCGTGATAGTAGACCGAAACGATGCTGCATCTACTACTATTACTCCACTCATCGATCGCTATCCAGCATGCATCTAGAGTATTAAGTTAAAAACAGAGTAACGCCTTAAGCAAGATGACATGATGTAGAGAGATAAATTCATGCAATATGAAATAAACCCCATCTTGTTATCCTCGATGGCAACGATGCAATACATGCCTTGCTGCCCCTTCTGTCACTGGGAAAGGACACCGCAAGATCGAACCCAAAGCTAAGCACTTCTCCCATGGCAAGAACTACCAATCTAGTTGGGCAAACCAAACGGATAATTCGAAGAGACTTGCAAAGATAACCAATCATACATAAAAGAATTCAGAGAAGATTCCAATATTATTCATAGATAGACTTGATCATAAACCCACAATTCATCGGTCTCAACAAACACACCGCAAAAAGAAGATTACATCGAATAGATCTCCACGAGAGAGGGGGAGAACTTTGTATTGATATCCAAAAAGAGAGAAGAAGCCATCTAGCTACTAACTATGGACCCGAAGGTCTGAGGTAAACTACTCACACTTCATCGGAGAGGCTATGATGATGTAGAAGCCCTCCGTGATGACGGCCCTCTCCGGCGGAGCTCCGAAACAGGCCCCAAGATGGGATCTCGTGGATACAGAAAGTTGCGGTGGGGGAATTAGGTTTTTGGCTCCTCTTCTGTTTGTTTGGGGGTACGTAGGTATATATAGGAGGAAGGAGTACGTCGGTGGAGCTCCGAGGGGCCCACGAGGCAGGGGGCGTGCCCTAGGGGGGGCGCCCCCCACCCTCGTGACTGCCTCTCTGATGCCTTGGCGTAGGGTCCAAGTCTCCTGGATCACGTTCGGTGAGAACATCACGTTCCCGAAGGTTTCATTCCGTTTGGACTCCGTTTGATATTCCATTTCTTCGAAACACTGAAATAGGCAAAAACAACAATTCTAGGCTGGGCCTCCGGTTAATAGGTTAGTCCCAAAAATAATATAAAAGTGGAAAGTAAAGCCCAATATAGTCCAAAAAAATAGATAATATAGCATGGAGCAATCAAAAATTATAGATACGTTGGAGAAGTATCAACCACGGACTCCGAACCGCCTGCGCCCGTGCCTATCGGATCCGACTGGGCGCCGATCATGGAGTTCACCTCCGCGGATATCTTTCAGCACTCGCCCTTCGGCGACATACTAAGCTCATTAAGGTCTCTCTCCCTGTCAGGAGAGTCCTGGCCGAACTATGTTCGACAGGATTGGGATGCAGATAACGAAGAAATTCGCTGCCCACCCACCACCCACTTAGTAGCCACTGTTGACGATTTGACCGACATGCTCGACTTCGACTCCGAAGACATCGATGGTATCGACGACGATGCAGAAGACGAACAGGAACCACTGCCCATAGGGCACTGGATGCCCACTTCATCAGATGATGTATACATGGTGGACACACCCAAAGAAAATGACGACGAGGAACTGAAGGACGCAGCGAAGGGTTGTTCCCTCGAGAAGCAGTCAAAGCGGCACCGTAAGTGCCGCTCCAAATCCCGCCTCGGCAGAAACAGCGATCATATAGACCCAGCGATAGAGCAGGGTGAACCATTGCCCGACCACGGCAACACGGAGAATCAAACCGAACAACCCAACTCCGTCGAAGATAACAGTCCGGATGACATCACACCGGAGAGGCACCCGGTGCAACAGAATGCCCATCAAAGGCTTGTTGCCACTGCGAGGAGTCTGAAAAAGCAGAAGCAAAGGCTCAGGGCTGCACAAGACACACTCAGAATCAGATGGAGTGAAGTACTCAACACTGCAGCGAAGTACGGCGGTAACCGCCACACCAAGAGCAACCCGAAGCGAAAATTGCTACCTGAATTCGATGAGGAGGCCTTAGATCCCCCGCAACCAAAAAACAAAACGGCCATCCGGTCGGATAGACGACCTCGTGGCCAACATAAGAGCGGCAAACGACGCCGCACATAAGCCAGTACGCGATCCATGTGAGGGCTCGCATCAAAAGGACGGCACAACTAGATCCATCTATGGGCCACGCAAGCGCGCTCCAGCATGCAATGCAACACAACAAACACCCCAACACCACAGTACACCCAAATACAGGGGTGCCGCACACCCCCTATGTTTCACCGATGAGGTGCTGGATCATGAATTTCCAGAGGGATTCAAACCCGTAAACATAGATGCGTACGATGGAACTGTTGGGTTTCGTAGTAATTTCAAAAAATTTCCTACGCACATGCAAGATCATGTGATGCATAGCAACGAGGGGGAGAGTGTTGTCTATGTACCCAACGCAGACCGACTGCGGAAGCGATGACACGACATAGAGGAAGTAGTCGTACGTCTTCACAATCCAACCGATCAAGCACCGAAACTATGGCACCTCCGAGTTCGAGCACACGTTCAGCTCGATGACGATCCCCGGACTCCGATCCAGCAAAGTGTCGGGGAAGAGTTCCGTCAGCACGACGGGGTGGTGACGATCTTGATGAACTACAGCAGCAGGGCTTCGCCTACACTCCGCTACAGTATTATCGAGGAATATGGTGGCAGGGGGCACCGCACACGGCTAAGGAATAGATCACGTGGATCAACTTGTGTGTTCTAGGGTGCATCTACCTCAGTATATAAAGGAGCCAAGGGGGGAGGGGGGCGCCGGCCAGGGAGAGGGCGCAGGAGGAGTCCTACTCCTTCCGGGAGTAGGACTCCCCCCCAATCCTATTCCAACTAGGATTCCCCAAGGGGGAAAGGGGGAGAAGGGTGGCCGGCCACCTCTCCTAGTCCTAATAGGACTAGGGGAGGGGGGGAGGTGCGCAGCCCCCTTGGGCTGCCCCTTTCTCCTTTCCACTAAGGCCCATGTAGGCCCATATGGCTCCCAGGGGGTTCCGGTAACCTCCCGGTAACCCGGTAAAATCCCGATTTCACCCGGAACACTTCCGATGTCCAAACATAGGCTTCCAATATATCAATCTTTACGTCTCGACCATTTCGAGACTCCTCGTCATGTCCGTGATCACATCCGGGACTCCGAACAACCTTCGGTACATCTTAAGCGTGCGGACCCTACGGGTTCGAGAACAATGTAGACATGACCGAGACACGTCTCCGGTCAATAACCAATAGCGGGACCTGGATGCCCATATTGGCTCCTACATATTCTACGAAGATCTTTATCGGTCAGACCGCATAACAACATACGTTGTTCCCTTTGTCATCGGTATGTTACTTGCCCGAGATTCGATCGTCGGTATCCAATACCTAGTTCAATCTCGTTACCGGCAAGTCTCTTTACTCGTTCCGTAATACATCATCTCACAACTAACATATTAGTTGTAATGCTTGCAAGGCTTATGTGATGTGTATTACCGAGAGGGCCCAGAGATACCTCTCCGACAATCGGAGTGACAAATCCTAATCTCGAAATACGCCAACCCAACATCTACCTTTGGAGACACCTGTAATGCTCCTTTATAATCACCCAGTTACGTTGTGACGTTTGGTAGCACCCAAAGTGTTCCTCCGGCAAACGGGAGTTGCATAATCTCATAGTCATAGGAACATGTATAAGTCATGAAGAAAGCAATAGCAACATACTAAACGATCGGGTGCTAAGCTAATGGAATGGGTCATGTCAATCAGATCATTCAACTAATGATGTGCCTCGTTAATCAAATAACAACTCTTGTCATGGTTAGGAAACATAACCATCTTTGATTAACGAGCTAGTCAAGTAGAGGCATACTAGTGACACTTTTTGTCTATGTATTCACACATGTATTATGTTTCCGGTTAATACAATTCTAGCATGAATAATAAACATTTATCATGATTAAGGAAATAAATAATAACTTTATTATTGCCTCTAGGGCATATTTCCTTCAGTCTCCCACTTGCACTAGAGTCAATAATCTAGATCACAGTAATGATTCTAACACCCATGGAACCTTGGTGCTGATCATGTTTTGCTCGTGGAAGAGGCTTAGTCAACGGGTCTGCAACATTCAGATCCGTATGTATCTTGCAAATCTCTATGTCTCCCACCTGGACTAGATCCCGGATGGAATTGAAGCGTCTCTTGATGTGCTTGGTTCTCTTGTGAAATCTGGATTCCTTTGCCAAGGCAATTGCACCAGTATTGTCACAAAAGATTTTCATTGGACCCGATGCACTAGGTATGACACCTAGAAATCGGATATGAACTCCTTCATCCAAGACTCCTTCGTTTGCTGCTTCCGAAGCAGCTATGTACTCCGCTTCACATGTAGATCCCGCTACGACGCTTTGTTTAGAACTGCACCAACTGACAGCTCCACCGTTTAATGTAAACACGTATCCGGTTTGCGATTTAGAATCGTCCGGATCAGTGTCAAAGCTTGCATCAACGTAATTTACGATGAGCTCTTTGTCACCTCCATATACGAGAAACATATCCTTAGTCCTTTTCAGGTATTTCAGGATGTTCTTGACCGCTGTCTAGTGATCCACTCCTGGATTACTTTGGTACCTCCCTGCTAAACTTATAGCAAGGCACACATCAGGTCTGGTACACAGCATTGCATACATGATAGAGCCTATGGCTGAAGCATAGGGAACATCTTTCATTCTCTCTATCTTCTGCAGTGGTCGGGCATTGAGTCTTACTCAACTTCACACCTTGTAACACAGGCAAGAACCCTTTCTTTGCTTGATCCATTTTGAACTTCTTCAAAATTTGTCAAGGTATGTGCTTTGTGAAAGTCCAATTAAGCGTCTTGATCTATCTCTATAGATCTTAATGCCTAATATGTAAGCAGCTTCACCGAGGTCTTTCATTGAAAAACTTTTTATTCAAGTATCCCTTTATGCTATCCAGAAATTCTATATCATTTCCAATCAGCAATATGTCATCCACATATAATATCAGAAATGCTACAGAGCTCCCACTCACTTTCTTGTAAATACAGGCTTCTCCGAAAGTCTGTATAAAACCAAATGCTTTGATCACACTATCAAAATTTATTCCAACTCCGAGAGGCTTGCACCAGTCCATAAATGGATCGCTGGAGCTTGCACACTTTGTTAGCTCCCTTGGATCGACAAAACCTTCCGGTTGCATCATATACAACTCTTCTTCCAGAAATCCATTCAGGAATGCAGTTTTGACATCCATTTGCCAAATTTCATAATCATAAAATGCGGCAATTGCTAACATGATTCGGACAGGACTTAAGCATCGCTACGGGTGAGAAGGTCTCATCGTAGTCAACTCCCTTGAACTTGTCGAAAACCCTTTTGCGACAAGTCGAGCTTTGTAGACAGTAACATTACCGTCAGCGTCAGTCTTCTTCTTGAAGATCCATTTATTCTCAATGCTTGCCGATCATCGGCAAGTCAACCAAAGTCCATACTTTGTTCTCATACATGGTCCCATCTCAGATTTCATGGCTCAAGCCATTTTGCGGAATCTGGGCTCACATCGCTTTCCTTCATAGTTCGTAGGTTCATCATGATCTAGTAACATGACTTCCAGAACAGGATTACCGTACCACTCTGGTGCGGATCTACTCTGGTTGACCTACGAGGTTCAGGTAGTAACTTGATCTGAAGTTTCATGATCATCATCATTAGCTTCCTCACTAATGGTGTAGGTTCACTGGAACATTTTCTGTGATGAACTACTTTCCTATAAGGGAAGGTACAAGTTACCTCATCAAGTTCTACTTTCCTCCCACTCACTTCTTTCGAGAGAAACTCCTTCTCTAGAAAGGATCCATTCTTAGCAACGAATATCTTGCCTTCGGATCTGTGATAGAAGGTGTACCCAACAGTCTCCTTTGGGTATCCTATGAAGACACATTTCTCCGATTTGGGTTCGAGCTTATCAGGTTGAAGCTTTTTCACATAAGCATCGCAGCCCCAAACTTTAAGAAACGACAACTTTGGTTTCTTGCCAAACCACAGTTCATAAGGCGTCGTCTCAACGGATTTTGATGGTGCCCTATTTAACGTGAATGCGGCCGTCTCTAAAGCATAACCCCAAAACGATAGCGGTAAATCAGTAAGAGACATCATAGATCGCACCATATCTAAGTAAAGTACGATTACGACGTTCGGACACACCATTACGCTGTGGTGTTCCGGGTGGCGTGAGTTGCGAAACTATTCCCATTGTTTCAAATGTACACCAAACTCGTAACTCAAATATTCTCCTCCACGATCAGATCGTAGAAACTTTATTTTCTTGTTACGATGATTTTCAACTTCACTCTGAAATTCTTTGAACTTTTCAAATGTTTCAGACTTATGTTTTCATTAAGTAGATATACCCATATCTGCTTAAGTCATCTGTGAAGGTGAGAAAATAACGATATCCGCCACGAGCCTCAACATTCATCGGACCACATACATCGTATGTATGATTTCCAACAAATCTGTTGCTCTCTCCATAGTACCGGAGAACGGTGTTTTAGTCATCTTGCCCATGAGCACGGTTCGCAAGTACCAAGTGATTCATAATCAAGTGGTTCCAAAAGTCCATCAGTATGGAGTTTCTTCATGCGCTTTACACCGATATGACCTAAACGGCAGTGCCACAAATAAGTTGCACTATCATTATCAACTCTGCATCTTTGTCTTCAACATTATGAATATGTGTATCACTACTATCGAGATTCAATAAGAATAGACCACATCTTCAAGGGTGCATGACCATAAAAGATATTACTCATATAAATAGAACAACCATTATTCTCTGATTTAAATGAATAACCGTCTCGCATCAAACAAGATCCAGATATAATGTTCATGCTCAACGCTGGCACCAAATAACAATTATTTAGGTCTAAATACTAATCCCGAAGGTAGATGTAGAGGTAGCGTGCCGACCGCGATCACATCGACTTTGGAACCGTTCCACGCGCATCGTCACCTCGTCCTTAGCCATCTTCGCTTAATCCGTAGTCCCTGTTTCGAGTTGCAAATATTAGCAACAGAACCAGTATCAAATACCCAGGTGCTACTGCGCACTCTAGTAAGGTACACATCAATAACATGTATATCACATATACCTTTGTTCACCTTGCCATCCTTCTTATCCGCCAAATACTTGGGGCAGTTCCGCTTCCAGTGACCAGTCCGCTTGCAGTAGAAGCACTCAGTTTCAGGCTTAGGTCCAGACT
Source organism: Triticum urartu (assembly GCF_003073215.2). NCBI lineage: Eukaryota > Viridiplantae > Streptophyta > Magnoliopsida > Poales > Poaceae > Triticum > Triticum urartu. The sequence goes on along the minus strand of NW_024114262.1, from coordinate 59,627 downwards.
TGGGTTTCTTCTCCTGAGCAGCAACTTGCTTGCCGTTCTTCTTGAAGTTCCCCTTCTTCTTCCCTTTGCCCTTTTTCTTGAAACTAGTGGTTTTGTTAACCATCAACACTTGATGCTCCTTCTTGATTTCTACCTCCGCAGCTTTCAGCATTGCGAAGAGCTCGGGAATAGTCTTGTTCATCCCTTGCATATTATAGTTCATCACGAAGCTCTTGTAGCTTGGTGGCAGTGATTGGAGAATTCTGTCAATGACGCAATCATCCGGAAGATTAACTCCCAATTGAATCAAGTGATTATTATACCCAGACATTTTGAGTATATGCTCACTGACAGAACTGTTCTCCTCCATCTTGCAGCTATAGAACTTATTGGAGACTTCATATCTCTCAATTCGGGCATTTGCTTGAAATATTAACTTCAACTCCTGGAACATCTCATATGCTCCATGACGTTCAAAACGTCGTTGAAGTCCCGATTCTAAGCCGTAAAGCATGGCACACTGAACTATCGAGTAGTCATCAGCTTTGCTCTGCCAGACGTTCATAACATCTGGTGTTGCTCCAGCAGCAGGCCTGGCACCCAGCGGTGCTTCCAGGACGTTTCTGAACAGTTCTAGCAGCCCTGCACAGCGGTGCTTCCAGGACGTAATTCTTCTGTGCAGCAATGAGGATAATCCTCAAGTTACGGACCCAGTCCGTGTAATTGCTACCATCATCTTTCAACTTTGCTTTCTCAAGGAACGCATTAAAATTCAACGGAACAACAGCACGGGCCATCTATCTACAATCAACATAAACAAGCAAGATACTATCAGGTACTAAGTTCAATGATAAATTTAAGTTCAATTAATCATATTACTTAAGAACTCCCACTTAGATAGACATCCCTCTAATCTCTAAGTGATTACGTGATCCAAATCAACTAAACCATAACCGATCATCACGTGAGATGGAGTAGTTTTCAATGGTGAACATCGTTATGTTGATCATATCTACTATATGATTCACGCTCGACCTTTCGGTCTCCGTGTTCCGAGGCCATATCTGCATATGCTAGGCTCGTCAAGTTTAACCTGAGTATTCTGCGTGTGCAAAACTGGCTTGCACCCGTTGTAGATGGACGTAGAGCTTATCACACCCGATCATCACGTGGTGTCTGGGCACGACGAAACTTTGGCAACGGTGCATACTCAGGGAGAACACTTCTTGATAATTTAGTGAGAGATCATCTTATAATGCTACCGTCAATCAAAGCAAGATAAGATGCATAAAAGATAAACATCACATGCAATCAATATAAGTGATATGATATGGCCATCATCATCTTGTGCTTGTGATCTCCATCTCCGAAGCACCGTCATGATCACCATCGTCACCGGCGTGACACCTTGATCTCCATCGTAGCATCGTTGTCGTCTCGCCAATCTTATGCTTCACGACTATCACTACCGCTTAGTGATAAAGTAAAGCATTACATCGCGATTGCATTGCATACAATAAAGCGACAACCATATGGCTCCTGCCAGTTGCCGATAACTCGGTTACAAAACATGATCATCTCATACAATAAAATTCAGCATCATGCCTTGACCATATCACATCACAACATGCCCTGCAAAAACAAGTTAGACGTCCTCTACTTTGTTGTTGCAAGTTTTACGTGGCTGCTACGGGCTTAAGTAAGAACCAATCTCACCTACGCATCAAAACCACAACGATAGTTTGTCAAATAGACTCCGTTTTAACCTTCGCAAGGACCGGGCGTAGACACTTGGTTCAACTAAAGTTGGAGAGACAGTCGCCCGCAAGCCACCTATGTGCAAAGCACGTCGAGGAACCGGTCTCGCGTAAGCGTACGCGTATGGTTGGTCCGGGTCGTCTCGTCCAACAATACCGCCGAACCAAAGTATGACATGCTGGTAGGCAGTATGACTTGTATCGTCACAACTCACTTGTGTTCTACTCGTGCATATAACATCAACATAAATAACCTAGGCTCGGATGCCACTGTTGGGTTCGTAGTAATTTCAAAAAATTTCCTACGCACACGCAAGATCATGTGATGCATAGCAACGAGGGGAGAGTGTTGTCTACGTACCCAACGCAGACCGACTGCGGAAGCGATGACACGACGTAGAGGAAGTAGTCGTACGTCTTCACGATCCAACCGATCAAGCACCGAAACTACGGCACCTCCGAGTTCGAGCACACGTTCAGCTCGATGACGATCCCCGGACTCCGATCCAGCAAAGTGTCGGAAGAGTTCCGTCAGCACGACGGCGTGGTGACGATCTTGATGTACTACAGCAGCAGGGCTTCGCCTAAACTCCGCTACAGTATTATCGAGGTATATGGTGGCAGGGGGCACCGCACACGGCTAAGGAATAGATCACGTGGATCAACTTGTGTGTTCTAGGGTGCCTCTACCTCAGTATATAAAGGAGCCAAGGGGGGAGGGGGGCGCCGGCCAGGGAGAGGGCGCAGGAGGAGTCCTACTCCTTCCGGGAGTAGGACTCCCCCCCCCAATCCTATGGCCGGCCACCTTCTCCTAGTCCTAATAGGACTAGGGGGGGGGAGGTGCGCAGCCACCTTGGGCTGCCCCTTTCTCCTTTCCACTAAGGCCCATTGAAGGCCCATATGGCTCCCGGGGGGTTCCGGTAACCTCCCGGTACCCGGTAAAATCCCGATTTCACCCGGAACACTTCCGATGTCCAAACATAGGCTTCCAATATATCAATCTTTATGTCTCGACCATTTCGAGACTCCTCGTCATGTCCGTGATCACATCCGGGACTCCGAACAACCTTCGGTACATCAAAATGCATAAACTCATAATATAACTGTCATCGTAACCTTAAGCGTGCGGACCCTACGGGTTCGAGAACAATGTAGACATGACCGAGACACGTCTCCGGTCAATAACCAATAGCGGGACCTGGATGCCCATATTGGCTCCTACATATTCTACGAAGATCTTTATCGGTCAGACCGCATAACAACATACGTTGTTCCCTTTGTCATCGGTATGTTACTTGCCCGAGATTCGATCGTCGGTATCCAATACCTAGTTCAATCTCGTTACCGGCAAGTCTCTTTACTCTTTCCGTAATACATCATCTCACAACTAACATATTAGTTGTAATGCTTGCAAGGCTTATGTGATGTGTATTATCGAGAGGGCCCAGAGATACCTCTCCGACAATCGGAGTGACAAATCCTAATCTCAAAATACGCCAACCCAACATCTACCTTTGGAGACACCTGTAATGCTCCTTTATAATCACCCAGTTACGTTGTGACGTTTGGTAGCACCCAAAGTGTTCCTCCGGTAAACGGGAGTTGCATAATCTCATAGTCATAGGAACATGTATAAGTCATGAAGAAAGCAATAGCAACATACTAAACGATCGGGTGCTAAGCTAATGGAATGGGTCATGTCAATCAGATCATTCAACTAATGATGTGACCTCGTTAATCAAATAGCAACTCATTGTTCATGGTCAGGAAACATAACCATCTTTGATTAACGAGCTAGTCAAGTAGAGGCATACTAGTGATACTTTGTTTGTCTATGTATTCACACATGTATTATGTTTCCGGTTAATACAATTCTAGCATGAATAATAAACATTTATCATGATTATAAGGAAATAAATAATAACTTTATTATTGCCTCTAGGGCATATTTCCTTCAGTTTTACCCAGGTTCGGGCCCTCTTGATGGAGGTAAAACCCTACGTCCTGCTTGATTATTCTTGATAATATGAGTAGTACAAGAGTTGATCTACCATGAGATCGGAGAGGCTAAACCCTAGGAGATAGCCTATAGTATGATTGTATGTTGTCCTACGGACTAAAACCCTCCGGTTTATATAGACACCGGAGGAGGCTAGGGTTACACAAGGTCGGTTACAAAGGAGGAGACATGCATATCCGTATTGCCTAGCTTGCCTTCCACGCCAAGTAGAGTCCCATCCGGACACGGGACAAAGTCTTCAATCTCGTATCTTCATAGTCCAGCAGTCCGGCTGTCCGGAGACCCCCTAATCCAGGACTCCCTCAGTAGCCCCTGAACCAGGCTTCAATGACGATGAGTCCGGTGAGCAGTGTTGTCTTCGGCATTGCAAGGCGGGTTCCTCCTCCGAATACACCACGGAAGAGTTTGAATACAAGGATAGTGTCCCACCCTGCAAAATAAGTTCCACATACCACCGTAGAGAGAATAATATTTCCACAAATCTAATCTGCTGACATGCTTTGACAGCATGACATCACGCCACGGCCCGGTAATTATTTGAACCGTTTTTATTTAACCAGCCCCGCACATAACGCGAGGCGGTTTCTTGACACGTTTTGTCAAAGCAGAGATCGTGTTCCCCTTATCATGGGATTCTCATCAATACAAACGTGGGTAACCGAACCGTGCCTATTGGTATGACTCCTAGATCTTAGGTAAGTTTCGAACGGCCACGAGGAGGACACTTAATATTCATCCCCTTTATAAAGGGACAGGGCTTTTTCTTTTTTCCCTCCCGTGCTCAATCGAATCCTTCCCCCGCCTCGAGTTGTAACACCCAAAGCCCAGGTCAGGCGCTCCAGACCTTCAATCATGTCCAGATCCAGCCTTCAAGGCCGGTGGATGCCTTCCTCCATCACGGAGGAGGACATCAAGAAGTTGAGGGAGGCCAGATATCTGACCGCCGAAATTTCGCATAGGCTGCCCGCCCGAGGGAAGGTCATCCCTAATCCCGAATCCAACGAGAGCATTGTGTTCGTCTCCCACTTCCTCCGAGGACTAGGCCTCGCTCTGGATCCCTTTGTTAGGGGTCTTATGTTCTCTTATGGGATGGATTTTCACGATCTGGCCCCGGTTCCCCTTCTTCACATCTCATCATTTATTGTCGTTTGTGAGGCCTTCCTCCGCATTACCCCTCACTTCGGCCTGTGGCTCAAGACCTTCGATGTGAAACCGAAGATGGTCGAGGGGCAGTACACAGCGTGCGGAGGTGCTCTAATAAGCAAAATTGCTGACGCTTCATGGCCAAAGGGTTCATTTCCAGAGGTGTCTGGATTGTGGCAACAGGAGTGGTTTTACGTCACAGCTCCCCCAAGTGCCAAGTGTGTAGCCGCCCCCACCTTTCGCTCGGGCCCTCCATCACAAATGATGTCATGGATCAACAGGGGGCTGAGCTGGGGTCCAGCCAAGGATGTGCCAATACTGCAGAGCCGTATCCGAGATCTCTTCGAGGGAGATTTCAGTCTGGTTATGGTAATGCAAGTTATGCTGGTTCGTCGAGTCCATCCTTGCAAACGCCGGCCCCTCCGCATGTGGGAATTCAACCCGGAAGGACCGCGCACTATTCAGAATTTCCTCGGCATGACGCACGAGGAGATGTACAAATCGTTCTTCGGACCCCAAATAGAGTGTCCAGACACTACCGAGGACGTGGGCCTGAGCTGCAACCGCCCCGCTGCCCAAGTAAGTAATCCCGTGGCCGAACACACTCCTTTTATTTATCATGACATCATTATGAAGAATTGCTCTTTGACCAGGACTGGATAACAAAGGCAAATATGATCCGGTGTTCGGCCCCCCTTCCTGAAGGCTTGGACAATCCGGTGCTGGAAAAGATGCTCGAGCCAGCACCTTGTCTAGTGCCCTCAAAGGAAGATGAAGGGGGGAATAAAGAGGGTGAAAGCGGGCCTCCATCGCTACCTATTCCAATCGAGGGAATGAGCGCCTCCGCGAGGGAGGATAACCAAGGGGAAGAATATGACATTCTCTCTCCCCGAGGAAGGAAGAGGACTACCTCTGAAGATCCAGAAACTAAGGTTTCCAAACGGGAGAAGAAATCTCCGCCAGAGGGTCCTGCCTCGGAGGGTATTCTTGCCGCACAATGTCCGCGCGGGGATCAGCCCTCTACCGAGCTGTAAGTAATCAAAAAGTACTTAATAGTGAAGATATCCTACCTTACTTCTGAAGACAATAACCGATGCTTGTAAATTGTAGTCCAGATCGCAGCCCTTCTCGACAGAGTTCATCTTCGAGGGATCTTCTTCCAGAGATGATGGAGAGCGAAACGCCTCCCCCGGACTCCCCAGCTCAAGAAGCGGGCGACCTTGAAGTGTCATCGTGAAGGGTATGTCCGGATCCAATATCACCGGAGGATAACCCTTTGGCTGCCCGGCATCCCCAGTATCCGGCTCCTGAGGAGAGCGACAGCAAGGGTCCGTACTGTGTGTGGTCGGACGCGCTGAAGGATCTTTTGGAGAAAGCTGTCGTCTCAGAAGCGCATCGTACGCTAATGGGTACGATAATTGAAAGGATTTCATCCACCGAAAGTGGTTTGGACGAAGCTTTTATGAGTCTATTGAAAGGCTTCGAGGTACGTAAAATAATATATGCCTTTTAATAGTACTGCATACGTTAGGTATGCTCATGCAGATAGTAGCCCCTAAGACTCTGGTTGTCGTCGAGAACGGCGGCAAACAGAGGATCATAGTCCCAGGTAATAACCTGTCCGCCTTTATGTGCAGGTGGTTGAAGCTCCTGTGGCTAGCCGGACTGATGGGTTTGCCGAACTAAAGCGACAGCTAGATGCGGCAGATGCCGACATCGTGCTTGTCAACAAGCGGCTTGACGAGGCACAGGGTAGGTGATTTTTCTGGTGATTGTCACGTAATAAGAGCAGCATGATGCCAGTATCTTTAATATGTTGTGACTGCAGATGGATCTGCCACCGTGGAGACCCTTCGGGCGGAGCTTGCCCGAGCCAAGGAGCAAGCAAGGAGTAGCAATGCGGTCGCTTTGAAGGCGGCCAGAGAGTTAAGGGCCGAATAGGCCGTGCACTGCGAGAGCAAGGAAAAAATAGCCAAGATGGCTGTAGAGTTAAAAGATGCTGCTAACCGTTACCAGCTTCTTGAACAAGAAAACCGGGCGAAGGCGACGGACCTGGAAAAGGCCCGGGTGGCTGCCAAGGAAGCCCGCTCCCAAATTAGAGCGACGAAGGAGGAGCTGCATCAAGCTGCAGATATTGTATCCGGGAAGCCCTTCTTGTTGCGGACTAAGTTCGGGGACCCGAAGTATGCACCTCTGGACTGACTATGGAGTTCTGCGGACGCCTACGTGGATTTGGCTGCAAGTGCAGGCTGATGCGGCCGAATACTTCAAGGATTGGAAAGATCACGAAGTGGAAAAACTGTTTTGGTCACAGTTTCATGCTCCAGCCCGTCCACTGCTATTGAATGAGCAGATGGCCAAGTGGGCTGAGCTCCATAGATTATCCAGACTTGCCATGAGGTCCGTTGTGGATCATCTGTGGTCGAGAGGGCCAAGGCCGAATAGCTACTTTAGCTTAGTGCAACAATTCCTTGGTGATGTGCCACACATCGATGCTGTAAAGAGGTCGGCGTGCATAGAAGGCTCGCGGATGGCCCTTGCCCATGTCAAACATACTGGGCAGAGATGGATGCCACCATTGTTGCGGCACAGGGTTCGGCAATAGGCCGAGTGGCTGCCGAGCACTACTTTGAAGAAGTTCTTGAAGGCGCTCATTCGATAGAGGCTCAGTGCTCGAAGAATATTATGTTTGAGTGACATGTATTCCCATTGTAAAAACAATGTTTTATTGATTTTATCCAGGCTGTATTTATACTTTTGCCCGAAAGTGCTATGATGCCTCCTGTGCGGCCGTTTATGTATATATGTATAAAACCTGAAAGATGGCAGTCGTCGGCTTCAGCCCCCACGCATATAATGTGGGGGTGTTCGCAGAAGACGCATGTTCACACTTGATCCAACGTCTTGGTGCATTAATGAGGTGATAGCGCAGCGAACTAGGCAACCAGACTATAATGCTTTAACACTTTCACTTAGCCAGAGGAGTTTGACAGTGGAGCTACTATATAGCCCATGGTGGCTCCACGCTCATCCGGATTCGGGGCGCGTACATGCCTGGCCGGGAAACGGCCCTTCATTAAGGTGGAGGAATCCCGAAGATCCCGCTAGGTCATCGAGTGGTTGACCAGTCTCACGCTATATCATGACAGTCAGTTTTCAGCTTTCTCTACTGAGGTGCTCGTCCGGATGAACCAGGGCACAATCGCAGTAGTTCTCCTGGTGCCGCCTTAGCCGATAGAGCAGAACGTAAGGCAGAAAAACACAGGAGCCGGGCAAACCCAACATTTGACCAAAGACATGATTCGTAGCTGATGCATATAAGGCCAAACTCGCGATGCCGAACACTCCCTAAGGTATTCGGTCTTTATGATGTAAACCGGGCCTAAACAGCGCCCTTTGTAATAAGCCCCTGGTGTCCAGGTACGTGCAATATTCTGACGTGGCCAGATGCCAATACGTCAGCATCCTTCTCAATTGTACTGAGAATCCGAGGGTTGTGTATCAACAAGAGACAGTAAAAAAGGTTTACGCAGGGTCTTAATCTAAAAAGAATCCTTGGAACGGGTCGCTGCTGCACGTCTGCGCCTGTATCTCCGTTGTGCCGTGTCCTGGACGGGTGTAGCATGATGGTCATCTGTAAAAGAGAGGAACTTAGTTGAAAGGTTGTCGTGCGAAAAGGTAGGTTATACTAAATAAACTATATACAGTTCAAGATGAGTAAAGTTGAGCCTAATTGCCACTTGTTTGTGCACATTGAGCCCCTTGTTTTGTAATAGGGGTATAGCCATCAAACATGTATCAAGTACATATAGCTGCGCCGGACTCGTCTAACCGCGTCCGTGGTCCTAACGACCTGGCAGATGCATTAGTTGGTGAGGCCGTTTAGTGTGCGGCTGCCAAGGCAGCCGCACGGTCTTCCGCGCACAAGGAGCACTCAATATTTCCATTTACTATAATGATGCCACGTGGACCAGGCATCTTAAGCGTGAGAGAAGCGTAATGCGGTATTGTGTTAAAGCGAGCGAAAGCTTCGCGTCCGAGTAGTGCTTGATAGCCACTTTGGAACGGAGCGATATGGAACGTTAAATTTTCGCTGCGGAAGTTATCGGGAAAGCCGAATATAACCTCTAGTAGCAGGGAGCCCGTGCAATGGGCCTATGGGCCTGGCGTTACTCCTTTAAAGGTAGTATTGCTGCGGCTAATTTTTGTTGGGTCTATCCCCATATTGCCAACTGTGTCCTGATATATCAGGTTTAGACTGCTGCCGCCGTCCATCAGGACTCATGTGAAGTGGTATCCGTCAATTATTGGGTCTAACACCAAGGCAGCCCATCCTGCATGCCGGATACTTGCCGAGTAAGCCCGATGGTCGAAGGTGATCGGTTGGGACGACCAGTGGCAGAACTCCGCGGTGATAGGCCCTGGGGCATGTGTCTCTAGGAGTGCCGCTTTTTTCTCCCCTTTGTCACGTGTAACACGTTTACTGTTTTGACTTCTGGTGGGAATTTCTTCTGTTCCCCAGTGCTTTGCTTGCGAGGCTCGTCCTCGTCTTCGCTTGGTGTATCCTGCCCCTTATGTTCGGCGCTGAGCTTGTCGGACTGCTTGAAAACCCAACATTCTCTATGGGTATGATTTGCAGGTTTATCGGGGGTGCTATGGTTCTGACATATTTGGTCCAGAATCTTGTTTAGGCTGGACAGTTCGTCTTTGTTGCCTTTGGAGGGCAGCTTTTGCTAGCCTGGCCGAGAGCTTCTGAATCCGGCTTTTACCGCCGTGCTCTTCGGGCTGTCTTCTTTATCCCGGCGCTTGTTTTTGCTGCGTCGTGATTTCCCATTTCTGTCCCTAACTTTGGATGTACTTGGGTCGCTGGTGCTGCATCGGGCTAACCAGCTGTCCTCGCCCGCGCAAAAGCGGGTCATGAGGCTTGTTAATGCTTCCATTGTTCTCGGCTTTTCTTGGCCGAGGTGTCTGGCAAGCCATTCGTCTCGAACGCTGTGCTTGAAAGCTGCTAAGGCTTCAGCGTCCGGACAGTCGACTATTTGGTTCTTTTTAGTGAGGAACATGTTCCAAAGCTTTTGGGCTGACTCTCCGGGCTGTTGAGTTATATGACTTAAATCGTCTGCATCCGGTGGTCGGACATAGGTCCCTTGAAAATTTGCCCGAAAGGCGTCTTCGAGCTCTTCCCAACCACCAATGGAGTTTTCAGGGAGGCTTTTAAGCCAGTGCCGAGATGGCCCTTTGAGCTTGAGGGGTAAGTACTTGATGGCGTGGAGATCGTCTCCTTGAGCCATATAGATATGGAGGATGTAGTCCTCAATCCAGACCCCAGGGTCTGTTGTTCCTGAAGGAAATATGCCCTAGAGGCAACAATAAAGTTATTATTTATTTCCTTATAATCATGATAAATGTTTATTATTCATGCTAGAATTGTATTAACCGGAAACATAATACATGTGTGAATACATAGATAAACAAAGTGTCACTAGTATGCCTCTACTTGACTAGCTCGTTAATCAAAGATGGTTATGTTTCCTGACCATGAACAATGAGTTGTTATTTGATTAACGAGGTCACATCATTAGTTGAATGATCTGATTGACATGACCCATTCCATTAGCTTAGCACCCGATCGTTTAGTATGTTGCTATTGCTTTCTTCATGACTTATACATGTTCCTATGACTATGAGATTATGCAACTCCCGTTTACCGGAGGAACACTTTGGGTGCTACCAAACGTCACAACGTAACTGGGTGATTATAAAGGAGCATTACAGGTGTCTCCAAAGGTAGATGTTGGGTTGGCGTATTTCGAGATTAGGATTTGTCACTCCGATTGTCGGAGAGGTATCTCTGGGCCCTCTCGATAATACACATCACATAAGCCTTGCAAGCATTACAACTAATATGTTAGTTGTGAGATGATGTATTACGGAACGAGTAAAGAGACTTGCCGGTAACGAGATTGAACTAGGTATTGGATACCGACGATCGAATCTCGGGCAAGTAACATACCGATGACAAAGGGAACAACGTATGTTGTTATGCGGTCTGACCGATAAAGATCTTCGTAGAATATGTAGGAGCCAATATGGGCATCCAGGTCCCGCTATTGGTTATTGACCGGAGACGTGTCTCGGTCATGTCTACATTGTTCTCGAACCCGTAGGGTCCGCACGCTTAAGGTTACGATGACAGTTACATTATAAGTTTATGCATTTTGATGTACCGAAGGTTGTTCGGAGTCCCGGATGTGATCACGGACATGACGAGGAGTCTCGAAATGGTCAAGATGTAAAGATTGATATATTGGAAGCCTATGTTTGGACATCGGAAGTGTTCCGGGTGAAATCGGGATTTTACCGGGTTACCGGGAGGTTACCGGAACCCCCCGGGAGCCATATGGGCCTTCATGGGCCTTAGTGGAAAGGAGAAAGGGGCAGCCCAAGGTGGCTGCGCCACTTCCCCCTCCCCTAGTCCTATTAGGACTAGGAGAAGGTGGCCGGCCCCCCTCTCTCTCTTTCCCCCCCTTGGGGAATCCTAGTTGGAATAGGATTGGGGGGGGGAGTCCTACTCCCGGAAGGAGTAGGACTCCTCCTGCGCCCTCTCCCTGGCCGGCGCCCCCCTCCCCCCTTGGCTCCTTTATATATTGAGGTAGAGGCACCCTAGAACACACAAGTTGATCTGCGTGATCTATTCCTTAGCCGTGTGCGGTGCCCCCTGCCACCATATTCCTCGATAATACTGTAGCGGAGTTTAGGCGAAGCCCTGCTGCTGTAGTTCATCAAGATCGTCACCACGCCGTCGTGCTGACGGAACTCTTCCCCGACACTTTGCTGGATCGGAGTCCGGGGATCGTCATCGAGCTGAACGTGTGCTCGAACTCGGAGGTGCCGTAGTTTCGGTGCTTGATCGGTTGGATCGTGAAGACGTACGACTACTTCCTCTACGTCGTGTCATCGCTTCCGCAGTCGGTCTGCGTTGGGTACGTAGACAACACTCTCCCCCTCGTTGCTATGCATCACATGATCTTGCGTGTGCGTAGGAATTTTTTTGAAATTACTACGAAACCCAACAAAAACATCGTGTCCCCTGCCTCCTATTACCATCCGCCTTAGACGCACAGTTCGGGACCCCCTACCCGAGATCTGCCGGTTTTGACACCGACAAAGCCTTTCAGTCTAAACTTCATGAAAACTCAAAAATCAGTCAGGAAGGGCGGCAGACAATGCCGTGGAAACACTGCTAAGGACCTGCCATCGGATCTCTATGAGTTATACAAGTCAGATCCAGAAGAAACCTATGGAGAACGCAAGAACTGAATCCAATGGATTCGAAGACATTGGGCAGAGGAATGGTGCAAGTACAGATTCGTCACCAAGGAGTATGCTGAGAAGAATGCCTTAAAGGGCCCCTGGGGAGCAGGGCCGGGCCGGCGAAATTCGGTGCCCTGTGCGAAACTAGAAATGAGGCCCTATCTTACTAGAAAAAATGAACTAACGAGTAGTTATAATGAATATGATATATAATGTCTTACATAACACAATTGAATATATAAAGAAACATACCTATTAAACTTTGGGTTGCATAATGTTTACTTGAACATCATCATTCTTTTATTATTCTTTGACATGAAATCTTCAATGATATCCTCATAATCATTCCAGTCCAACACTTCGCTTTCAAGTGTTATTGTGGCCAAATTATTAAGTCTTTGTTGTGTCGTAGTAGTACGCATACAGGACTTCAATAGCTTCATATTAGAAAAGCTTTGATATGCCAATGCAACTGTATGCAAATGAACAAAATAAAATTGAACTATTGGAAATATACAAACTTGCTAAATCTAACTCACCTAGTCTATACAGCGATCGTCAACCAAGGAGTCGAGAAGCGACTAGGCCCTAGGGATCCCTGCCGAAATTTAGTTAGGATTAAGTAGCCAAAACCGACCAGAAATTTAGTTAGGATTTAGTAATTATATAGTAGTCAAAAGACAAAAGAAGAATCGATTAACCAGGCACTGGATTGGAAAACCATCGATCTTTTGTTGCCTGAGTTCGGGACGGGAGTCGGGGACGGGGGGACGCGATCGTCGCGACTTGCAACGTGAGGCGGCGCTGGACTAGAAGTTCGGAACCGCTGGCATCCTGGATTGGAATCGTGAGCAATGCACACGACACACCCACGATAGATGGATCTTTTTTAGGGTACAACCCACAAGCTACGCATGCGAGGGAATGCCACAGCGGCCCAGGCGCCGAGCGAACAGGATTACGCGATAGTGGCCCAGCGCCTATGCTTATATAATTTTTTTGGGCCCCAAATTTATGGGCCCTGTGCGGGCCGCACAGTTTGTACACCTATGGGCTCGGCCCTGCTGGGGAGACATACTTTACAAAGGTCTTCAGCCCAAGTCGAAGTCCGAAGCTATTGCTCAAGGCTTCTACCCCTGCATGATTCATGGACCTCAGCCTACTAATGCCGACCCATCCTCTATGTTATGGTGTCGTGAAGATAATCTGTTCAAGCGCAACTATCAGGCTGCAAAGAACTCGGCCAAGGAAAACAAGAAGTCTTTGGGATTAGACTTCAACCTAGGCCCCTCTGCACCACGAGCTGACGGCACACGCGAAGCTGAACCCAATCTTATTGCGCCCTTCTACAACTTAGAAGGTCTCATCACTCACATTCAGGTTCAAGGGGCAGCCATGGACCACTCTGCAGATGACACTGATTCTGACGAAGCACCTGCACCACCGAAGCATGTGAAGCAAACGAAACCAAAGGCTTCAAAGCTCTCTTCTGCACCAAAGGTCTCACGGGCGAAGCCTCTGGCCACTGCACCTCCTGAAGTCAGTGTGCAGTCTGAAGATCTCTCACACATCTCCAAGTCTGACAAGTTAAAAAAGCCCATGCAACCCACTAGTCAAACACTGACCCCTGCTGCTATTTTGAGGAATGAGAATGACGCCATTGATCTGTCAAGCGATGACGATCTTGGCGATGACGCTCTAGAGCAATTGATAAAGAGTAAGCAAGAGGCGAAAATCTTCAATGATCTTCCTCTCTTTGATGTGGAGATCCTGTACAAGTTTATTGATGAGTGGTTTGACAGTCCAGATGTCAATTTTGATGATCTTCAGCTTCCAATTGGCCTCAGCGTCTCCTTCCACGGAGCCATTGCTCCTGAGCTGGCTCTTTCACAGAAGATTGTTGAGCTGAAGCACAAACTTGACTATGAAAAGGCTCAGTTCAAGAAGCACATGGCCAAACTCAATGTTGAAGACATTCAAAACTTCAAGGTCATGATGCATGAGCTCAAGGAGGCGTTCCATAAGAAACGAGAAGAAGCAAAAGGTTCTCGTGAGCGCATGAAGAATCTTGCTGCCAAATGTGTTCAAGGCTACAATGAAGCTGAAAAGCGCAAGGCTTTGGGGCGACCAGGCATCGACCCCAGAATGGCTGCCAAGAAGAAGAAGCCAGTTGTGGCTGAACCAGAAGCATCAAGGCAGGAAGAACCTCGCATTGTCTTCCCAGCCAGTTGTAACATCCCAAATTTTCAATCTGGAATGTTATACATTAGATCATCATGCATATCATATTTTATTTTGCTTTTTGGTTGATCCTAGAAATTCTACGCAACTCAATGACCCACGGAGAGAGTTGAGGATTTCGTTATTTTCATATTTGAGTTTTCTCAAATTTTGAGAATAGGATCGTTTGATTTTATTTATTGTATCATCAATTATTTCTATTACAAAAATATGAGAGAGAGAATAAAATGACTTTCCCAAAATAAAGAAATATTGAGGATTTAATAAAAAAATCAAATAAGATTTTATTTCGGAGTTTTTCGGTGTTTTATTTGAATTTAGGAAAAATGTGTGTTTTTCAAAATTGCATTTAGGGCCCAAATAAATGTTCACCTTGTGCGGCTTGATTTTAGAAGCCCGTGAAAATTTATTTCGGAATTTTTGGAGTCCGTTTAGTATTTCTTTTTATTTATTCTTCTGAGCGGAATAATTAAAAAAAAACGAACCGACTTCGGGCCGTACCCGAGCGGGACACCGCCCGGGGGCAGCCTTTAAATAGCGTCGCCCCGAGCCGCCCCAGCCCATTAGCCCCGCCTCGATCCGTGCGCGCCGCCGGAGCCGCCGCCGCCGATGATCCCGCTGCCCGAGGTTCGTCACGCCTCGTTTTCTATGCCGAAAAAAAGAAAAAAAATCAGCGTTCGTCGTTTTTCTTTTTCTCGGATTAAATCCGCGATTTTTCTGATCGCGATTCCTGATCCGATTTTCGTTTTAGTTTAACTTTCGCTCGTTTATCGGAATGAGGCGATTCAAGCGCCTAGGGATTGAAACCCTCTATCCGTTTAACCAACTTAAACAAGATTTTGCTACTGTAAAATTTGCCCTAGATCCAGATTACTAGAACGAAGTTGTTTTCTTTCGCCGTTCGTCTTTTGTTGTTTCGTTCGATTTGATTCTTTTTGCCAACCGGAGTTCTTAAGTTGAACCTTCTGGTTAGATCTCTTATTTGAGTTTTACCTGTGCATTAGATGAGTACTTATTGTATGCTTGTTTGTTTGTCTGCGATAGAATACCCGAAGTGCGCCGCCTGTTACTTCGAATCGTTAGGTTTCGCGGATCATCAGAAAGGCAAGTAACACTTTGATCATACATTTCCTACTACCCAGTTTTATTGCATTAGATCAATCCTCACACATTGCATGATTAGGATCTAATTAAATTGTGGGATGGGAAGTAGATGAGGTAGTACCTATTACCTGTTTATTATCAAACCTTTGGGAGTTACTTCTACGTTTGCTTATTATGCCATGCTATGCTAGTAGACGTGGATTGGGTGAGTGAAATCCATGACAGATGTGAGATTGTTAATTAATGGTTTATCTAAGGTGGCAACTTAAACACACATCTGGGTGGATTGAGGCACCTGGGTATTCCAGGACTTGCCTGTTTTTTTGGACCGCCACCCAGGCTCAAAGGGATCATGAGACTATTTATACTAGAAACTTCCGTGTGCAGCCACAAGCTATTATGGGCTCTAGCATAGTTGACTAAGTCGTGCGAACTCTTACAGTGGTAGACTAGCAGATGTAGGGGATGTAGGTGGTACGGTCTACCCATCGTAAGGTGCTAGCGCTTCTGAAAGACTATGTCTCGGTCATCCGTCTTCTCAAACACCATGTAGTGCGAGAAACCAAACGGAGGCGATCGAGTCTTGTGGGGAAAAGTGCGCAAACCTCTACAGAGTGTAATAAAATAATCATGATTAGCCGTGTCCCCTGTTATGGACATCTTGAGTATCTAGTACCTGGATTATCATGTGAATCTCAACATGTTACTCTAAATTAATTTTGTTGGGTTATGTTTAATGATGATGCTTAATTGGGATTGAGAATGCTGCCAACCATTCTCAATGTTTAACAACCACCATGATAGTAATTAAATTTTATTCCTTTGAAGTAGGGAAACATTGGCTTTACGCAAAACTGTAACCACAGAGCTTTCCA
This sequence comes from Triticum urartu, assembly GCF_003073215.2. NCBI lineage: Eukaryota > Viridiplantae > Streptophyta > Magnoliopsida > Poales > Poaceae > Triticum > Triticum urartu. The sequence continues at coordinate 43,194 of NW_024114262.1, read as the reverse complement.
CCAGCCAAATATGCATATAGTATAGCTGTTTCATTCCATTATTCTCTATGTGTTACCTTGCCAGCATATTCCATGTGCTGACCCGTTTTCGGGCTGCAACGTTAATGTTGCAGACTTTTCAGACGACGATTAAGGAGTTTTTAGGTCATGGTTCTATACTCAATGATGCCGTTGGAGTTGATGGACTCACTTATCTTCCAAGCCTTCCGCTGTTATCATTATTAGATGGCCTTAAGCCATATTTATTGTAATGAGTTCTCTCTTGAGACACTCGATGTAATAAGTGTGCGATTGCTACTCTGCTATAAATCCTCCGAGTACTGTGTGGTGTCAGCATTACTAATCCAGGGATGACACCGGAGCACAGAGATCAGACTGTTTGAGGTCTGGCCGCTATAGAGATGGTATCAGAGCACACGCTGACTGTAGGACACGACCACTAAGCTAAAGACCTAGATCACTATTCACTCTCTTCTCTTCTGACCTCTCATCTTTTCTACTCTTTAGGATGGCGGATGCAAGGAACAAGTTCACACAACCGGATGAAGATACACCCTTTGGACGCCACTTGAAGGAAGTCACTAGATACCTGAATATAGGAGTACCAAGCTTCACGGGAACCTACAACGCCACTTTACCTGAAGAAGAGCGCTGGATGATTCAAGTTCAAGTTCGAGGAAGGACGTTCATGCCAGTCACTGAGCCCATAGATTTTTCTTTTGATGCACCAACTTGGAGTCTAGGAAAGAGCATGGCAGCTCACATCGGCATGGGACGCATTGGAGAAGTCTACCGCAAGGATCTCAAGGATACTATCTACCAGATTTGTGGGCGCCGAGATGAACACTGGGAGATGATCAACACCAGGAAGGATAGATCAATTGCAGCTTTTATCCAGGAATTAAACCAGCACATTCGACGACAAGAAAACCAGATGTGCGCCGACACGATAGATCTGAAGAAGGCTAAGACTAGAATCAAGGAACTGGAGGAAGAACTCAAGGCTACACGTGAAGATTATGAAGAGGAAATTGAAGTATTGGTGGAGAAGAATGACGACCTGATCAAGAAGATTGGAATATTTATGGGAGACCCTACGCCAGTAGATGAAGACGAAGAACCCCAGGAAATTAGCCCGGAAGACTACATCATCATCGACGACACCGACTCGGAAGCAGATAGTAGCGATGATGACTATGTTGATGAATCTGGAGCAGATATTATGGAGTCAACAACCGAAGAATATTTCTAGTAGACCACCTCATCAGTAGTAGTAGTCCACCATGTAAATATAGTAGTCCGAGCACTTTTGCGATAGATAGATCGATTGTATGCCCTTGTTTGATTGATTGAAGTGAATTGTTTGCTTTTGCCTCATGTGCATATGGGTAGTGTTTTCTCTTTAGACCCACTCTATTCTTATATCTCATCTTTTCTAAACCCTCAGATGCCTCCGAGACGTGACCCCGGATTTGCCTTTCCACCGGAGCTCACCCAGTTGATCCAGCAGCAGAACACATTGCTGCAGTTGTTAGTCCAGAATCAGAATCAGGGGAACAACAACAACAACCCACCACCACCACCACCACCTGTTGACCACTTAGCCCGTTTTCTTAGGCTGAATCCGCCGGTATTTTCCAGTAGCACCGAGCCGATAGTAGCAGATGATTGGCTCCGCAAGACAGCTAGGGAGTTGACCACAGCAGGATGCACAGATGCGGAGAAGGTGAAGTTTGCCGCACATCAGCTAGAAGGACCCGCAGCATCATGGTGGGAGAATTTCACAGCCACTTTCCCAGTAGACACTGTCACATGGGACCAGTTTCAGCAGGCTTTTCGTACTACCCATGTTTCAGCAGGAGCTATGGCCATGAAGAAGTGTGAGTTTCGCAACTTGCGCCAAGGAGGAAGGACAGTTGGCCAGTATGTGGAGGAATTTAGTAAGTTAGCACGTTATGCCCCAGATGACGTCGCTACGGATGCAGCGAAGCAGGAGAAGTTTCTGGAAGGACTGAATGATGAGCTGAGCATGCAGTTGATGGTAGCAACCTTCAACAACTACTAGGAGTTGGTAGATCGTGCTCTTATGATTGAAGGGAAGCAGCAGCAAATTGAGAACCGCAAGAGGAAGTATGGACAAGGAAAGAACAATTCAGGAGCTTAGCAGAAGCCACGTTTTACCCCTCGACCGGGAGGACATTTTCAGCATACTCATAGAGGAGGTAGCTCGCACAATCACAATGGCACCAAGAATGGTAATGGCAACGGAGGAAGCAACGGCCAGAACCGCACCAACCCCTCAACCCCAGCCAAGAAGGACCTAAGCCAAGTCACTTGCTTTAAGTGTTCGAAGACAGGACATTATGCCAATGAATGTCCTGAATTACAAAATGGAAATAGTAATGGAAGTTCTGGGAAGAAGCCGAACCCTTTCAACAGGGGACAGGTGAACCACGTTAGCGTGGAGGAGGTTGAAGCTCAGCCCGATGCAGTAATAGGTAAGTTTTTGGTTAAGTCATTTACTGCACTCGTTCTTTTTGATACTAGCGCATCGCATTCATACATCTCAAGGGGATTTGTGGATAAGTATAACCTACCAACCCAAGCCCTTAGGTCACCCATGTTAGTAACCTCGCCCGGAGCAGAGTATGTGGCTAGTCTATGGTGTGATCGGTTACCATTAAGGATTGGTAACTATGTTTTTCCCTCAGACCTAATAGTATTGGAATCTCAAGGATTGGATGTGATATTAGGCATGGATTGGTTATCAAAGTATGAAGGGAATATTGAGTGTGCTAGTAAGTCAATTTTGCTTACCACACCAGAAGGGAGAAGGATCAAGTATGTATCCCGGCATGTGCCAAAGAGGACTCAAGTGAATTTCCTAACACGAGTTGTGCAGGAGGAAGTACCAGTGGTAAGGGATTTCCCTGATGTATTTCCAGAGGAGTTGCCAGGCATGCCACCAGATAGAGATATTGAGTTTTTGATTGAGCTATTGCTAGGCACAGGTCCAATATCAAAGAGACCATATAGGATGCCAGCAAAGGATTTGGTGGAAATTAAGAAGCAGATTAAGGAGTTACTGGATAAGGGATATATTCGCCCAAGTTCTTCGCCTTGGGGATCGCCAGTACTTCTAGTGGAGAAGAAGGATGGATCGTTAAGGATGGTTGTTGATTATCAAGGATTGAATGAAGTAACGATCAAGAACAAGTACCCGCTACCAAGGATCAACGATCTGTTTGATCGATTGCAAGGAGCTAAGGTATTTTCCAAGATCGATCTGCGATCAGGATACCACCAGTTGAAGATTTGAGAACAGGATATTCCGAAGACAGCTTTTACCACCAGGTATGGGCTGTATGAGTATACCGTTATGTCATTTGGTCTGACTAACGCACCTGCCTATTTTATGAACATGATGAACAAAGTGTTTATGGAGTTTTTGGATAAGTTCGTCGTAGTGTTCATTGATGATATCCTGGTTTATTTGAAGAATGAAGAGGAACATAAGGAGCATTTGCGTTTGGTACTTGGAAAGCTCAGAGAACATCAATTATATGCCAAGTTCAGCAAATGTGAGTTTTGGTTGAAGGAAGTAGGATTCCTCGGACACGTTATATCTGGAGAAGGTATAGCCGTAGATCCCGCTAAAGTTGAAACTGTGACCAAGTGGGAAGCCCCAACAACAGTTAGAGAGATTCGGAGTTTTCTTGGACTCGCAGGATACTACCGGAGATTTATTGAGAATTTCTCAAAGATTGCGAAGCCTATGACTGAGTTGATGAAGAAGGATACCAAGTTCATATGGACAGAGGAATGTGAGGCTAGTTTCCAGGAGTTAAAGAAACGCTTAGTTACCTCACCAGTATTGATCTTGCCAGACCAGACCAAGGATTATGAGGTGTATTGCGATGCTTCACGTCGAGGACTTGGACCAGTGCTTATGCAGGAAGGGAGAGTTGTTTCATATGCCTCAAGACAACTGAAACCTCATGAGTTGAATTATGCCACGCATGATTTGGAGTTAGCAGCCGTAGTGCATGCATTGAAGACATGGAGACATTTCCTCAGTGGGAATCATTGTGAGGTGTACACGGATCATAAGAGTTTGAAGTACATTTTCACCCAGAAGGAGTTAAATCTCAGACAAAGGATATGGTTGGAGATTATCAAGGATTATGATATGAAATTGCATTATCACCCCGGAAAGGCTAATGTAGTAGCTGACGCATTAAGCCGTAAGAGCCATGTCAATACATTAATGACGGGAGGAATACCAAGGGAGTTAGCCGAAAATCTTCGTGAACTATGTTTGGAAATAGTTCCGAGAGGTTATGTAGCAGCAATGGAGATTCAGTCAACCTTGGTGGATAAAAACAGGGAAGCTCAGAAAGCTGACAAAGAGATTGCCGCTATAAAGGAGAAGCTGAGCAAAGGAAAAGCTAAAGGATTTTGTGAGGATGATCATGACACCCTATGGTTTGAAGACCGCGTTTATGTGCCCAATGACCCGGAGATCAGGAAGTTGATTTTGCAAGAGGCACACGACTCACCATATTCGATTCACCCAGGAAATACCAAGATATATCTGGATTTGAAGGATATTTTCTGGTGGACCGGAATGAAGAAGGATATTGCGGAGTATGTAGTAGTTTGTGATGTATGTCAGAGAGTAAAGGCAGAGCATCGGAAGCCAGCAGGATTGTTACAACCATTGCCAATACCCGAATGGAAGTGGGATAAGCTAGGCATGGATTTTATCACGGGATTGCCCAGGACTCGTTCAGGCTATGACTCGATTTGGGTTGTAGTCGATCGATTGATGAAAGTAGCTCATTTCATCCCAGTAAAGACCACTTACACCAGTGCTAAGTTGGCAAAGATATACATGACCAGGATCGTATGTTTGCATGGAGTTCCAAGGAGTATCGTATCAGATAGAGGAACCCAGTTTACCTCAAAGTTCTAGAAGCAGTTGCACGAAACTTTGGGTACTAGGCTAGAATTCAGTACAGCTTTTCATCCACAGACAGATGGACAGACCGAGAGAGTCAATCAGATTTTGGAGGATATGCTGAGAGCTTGTGCGCTAGATTATGGATCTAGTTGGGACGATAATTTGCCATATGCAGAGTTCTCTTACAACAACAGTTACCAAACCAGTTTAAAGATGGCCCCTTTTGAAGCCTTGTACGGAAGGAGGTGCAGGACACCGTTGTCATGGGAAGAAGTTGGAGACCGGCAGTTGCTTGGTCCTGACTTGATTAAAGAGTCTGAACAGAAGGTGAAATTGATTCGCGATAGGCTCAGGATAGCCCAGTCCAGACAGAAGAGTTATGCAGATTCTAAACGCAAGGAGACAGTTTACGAAGTCGGAGACAGAGTTTATCTTCGAGTATCTCCACTTCGCGGAACAAAGCGTTTTGGAGTTAAAGGGAAGTTAGCACCATGACTTGTAGGACCATATCGAGTTTTGGAGCGTATGGGAGAAGTGGCCTACAAGTTGGAATTGCCCGAAGGATTGTCAGGAGTACATGATATGTTCCACGTTTCTCAGTTAAAGAAATGTCACGCGGAGATGGCTGACATACCATTGAGAGACACAGTGCCTTTGGAAACTATCAGTTGGATAACGATTTGACCTACGAGGAGAAACCAGTCAAGATTCTCGAGTTTGCCAGCCGAGTTACTCGCAGCAAAGTTATTAAGTTTTGCAAAGTTTAGTGGAGCCACCACACGGAGGATGAAGCCACCTGGGAGCGAGAGGAAGATTTGCTCAAAGACCACCCTCACCTATTTTCTAGCCAACCCGAATCTCGAGGGCGAGATTCATCTTAAGGGGGGTAGGTTTGTAACATCCCAAATTTTCAATTTGGAATGTTATACATTAGATCATCATGCATATCATATTTTATTTTGCTTTTTGGTTGATCCTAGAAATTCTACGCAACTCAATGACCCACGGAGAGAGTTGGGGATTTCGTTATTTTCATATTTGAGTTTTCTCAAATTTTGAGAATAGAATCGTTTGATTTTATTTATTTTATCATCAATTAATTTCTATTACAAAAATATGAGAGAGGGAATAAAATGACTTTCCCAAAATAAAGAAATATTGAGGATTTAATAATAAAATCAAATAAGATTTTATTTCGGAGTTTTTCGGTGTTTTATTTAAATTTAGGAAAATGTGCGTTTTTCAAAATTGCATTTAGGTCCCAAATAAATGTTCACCCTGTGAGGCTCTGATTTTAGAAGCCCGTGAAAATTTATTTCGGAATTTTTGGAGTCTGTTTAGTATTTCTTTTTATTTTTTCTTCCGAGCGGAATAATTAAAAAAAACGAACCGACTTCGGGCCGTACCCGAGCGGGACACCGCCCGGGGGCAGCCTTTAAATAGCGCCGCCCCGAGCCGCCCCAGCCCATCAGCCCCGCCTCGATCCGTGCGCGCCGCCGGAGCCGCCGCCGCCGATGATCCCGCTGCCCGAGGTTCGTCACGCCTCGTTTTCTATGCCGAAACAAAGAAAAAAATCGGCGTTCGTCGTTTTTCTTTTTCTCGGATTAAATCCGCGATTTTTCTGATCGCGATTCCTGATCCAATTTTCGTTTTAGTTTAACTTTTCGCTCGTTTATCGGAATAAAGTGATTCAAGCGCCTAGGGATTCGTCTCGAAACCCTCTATTCGTTTAACCAACTTAAACAAGATTTTGCTACTGTAAAATTTGCCCTAGAACCAGATTACTAGAACGAAGTTGTTTTCTTTCGCCGTTCATCTTTCGTTGTTTCGTTCGATTTGATTCTTTTTGCCAACCGGAGTTCTTAAGTTGAACCTTCTGGTTAGATCTCTTATTTGAGTTTTACCTATGCATTAGATGAGTACTTATTGTATGCTTGTTTGTTTGTCTGCGATAGAATACCCGAAGTGCGCCGCCTATTACTTCGAATCGTTAGGTTTCGCGGATCATCAGCAAGGCAAGTAGCACTTTGATCATACCTTTCCTACTACCCAGTTTTATTGCATTAGATCAATCCTCACACATTGCATGATTAGAATCTAATTAAATTGTGGGATGGGAAGTAGATGAGGTAGTACCTATTACCTGTTTATTATCAAACCTTTGGGAGTTACTTCTACGTTTGCTTATTATGCCATGCCATGCTAGTAGACGTGGATTGGGTGAGTGAAATCCATGACAGATGTGAGATTGTTAATTAATGGTTTATCTAAGGTGGCAACTTAAACACACATCTGGGTGGATTGAGGCACCTGGGTATTCCAGGACTTGCCTATTTTTTTTGGACCGCCACCCAGGCTCAAAGGGATCATGAGACTATTCATACTAGAAACTTCCGTGTGCAGCCACAAGCTATTATGGGCTCTAGCATAGTTGACTAAGTCGTGCGAACTCTTACAGTGGTAGACTAGCAGATGTAGGGGATGTAGGTGGTACGGTCTACCCATCGTAAGGTGCTAGCGCTTCTGAAAGACTATGTCTCGGTCATCCATCTTCTCAAACACCATGTAGTGCGAGAAACCAAACGGAGGCGATCGAGTCTTGTGGGGAAAAGTGCACAAACCTCTGCAGAGTGTAATAAACTAATCATGATTAGCCGTGTCCCTGGTTATGGACATCTTGAGTATCTAGTACCTGGATTATCATGTGAATCTCAACATGTTACTCTAAATTAATTTTGTTGGGTTATGTTTAATGATGATGCTTAATTGGGATTGAGAATGCTGTCAACCATTCTCAATGTTTAACAACCACCATGATAGTAATTAAATTTTATTCCTTTGAAGTAGGGAAACATTGGCTTTACGCAAAACTGTAACCATAGAGCTTTCCACCAGCCAAATATGCATATAGTGTAGCTGTTTCATTCCATTATTCTCTATGTGTTACCTTGCCAGCATATTCCATGTGCTGACCCGTTTTCGGGCTGCAACGTTAATGTTGCAGACTTTTCAGACGACGATTAACGAGTTTTTAGGTCGTGGTTCTATACTCAGTGATGTCGTTGGAGTTGATGGACTCACTTATCTTCCAAGCCTTCCGCTGTTATAGTTATTAGATGGCCTTAAGCCATATTTATTGTAATGAGTTCTCTCTTGAGACACTCGATGTAATAAGTGTGTGATTGCTACTCTGTTATAAATCCTCCGAGTACTATGTGGTGTCAGCATTACTGATCCAGGGATGACACCGGAGCACAGAGATCAGACTGTTTGAGGTCTGGTCGCTACACCAGTATGACAGGCTCAAAGCCTAAGGTCCCCACAGTGGCTTCAGAATTCAAGAAAACTAGAGCAGCTGAAGCCGAAGCCAGAAAGCACAAGACCAAAGCCACCACTGATGATGCTCCCCCAACCAAGAAAAGAAAAACAAAGAAGAGAGACCGGGCTGCTTCCACAGAGCCCCTTCTTGTCGAGCCAATTTCTGTTGCTCGTCCTGCTTCTGAACATCGTGAACGTCGTCTGTTCATGAGCCTGCTTCCACAGAGGCTCTTGAATCTAAAGAGAATCCAGCTGTTGACCCTACCACAGCTGAAGACATTGGTCCTCACGACAATGTTGAAGATGATGAAGTCCTTCCTCGGATCGAGCACAATTTGATATCATCGCCTGTTCTCACGAACATCGAACTCATCAGCATTGGTCGTCCATTGACGCCAATTGCTCAGGATGACTCATGGGCTGATCACCCTCAAGAATCCCCTCGTGCTGAAGAAACACCAGTCACTCCCCCACCACAGGTCACCACTCCGGTGATTGACAGTGAAGACTTTGAGGCCCAACCAACTCCATCTCCACAGGCGTCGCCAGCATTTCGCTGGCTTCGCAAAGGACCAAGGCCACAGGTCACATTGTCAAGTGTTCCAGCAGGAGAAGAGCGCCAATCCATTTCACGCGAAGTCTTTCCTGAAGCCTCTCCTACTGTGAACATCCCTGAATCTGAAGCCAAAGCGGCTGAAGATATTCCGGCTGCATCAGCCGATGAAGAAGAAGAACCACGTGATGAAGAAAGAGTTGCTACACCCCCGTCCAACCCTGAAGTTGTTCTCGAGGAGAACGTGTCCGACCCTCCAGCTCCTGAAGTGGAGGTTACCAATGCTGAGGCGGCCACCAACATCAACACTGAAGCCAATGACGTTGTCATGGCTGAAGCTAATGTGGCGCCTGAAGCTAATGTGGTGCCAGAAGTGAATGCACCTGAAGCCAATGCAGCACCAGAAGCAAATCCGCTGCCTGAAGCCAATGCCTCTGCTCCTATACCTCCTCCAAGGCCACACACCATCGAGCAAGCATATGATCGTGGAGAGCTTGTTACCGTCCGCTAGACAATCCTAGTTCCTCCGCCTGCTCCCGGACATCAGTTTGCCTATCATGTGGAGCACAGGCCTCAGGTCCAGAAGCCAAAGCCAAGGCTACCACGGTTTCCATGTACTGCAACTTCACCAGGATCATTTAATCTGAATGGATTCAAGGCACACAACACATTCTTCGATAGTGACAAGAACCCCTACACACGGCCAAGAATCTCTTTGGACCGATTCTGGAGTTATCAGCAGCGAAGCTATTATTCATGCATCTTGTACAATCAGGGACGCATCTTCCCTCATATGCATCTTGATTGTGAAGCCATTGCTGGACTGTCATGCCTTGAAGAAGCCCTTGACTACTTCCGTGATGCGGGTCTGCTCAACTTTGTGACTGCAAAGGAACACTGGAATGAAGAACTTCTGCTTCAATTCTATGCTACCCTCCACATTCGTGGATACAACAGGGACTCGAAGACTTGGATCCTTGAGTGGATGACGGGAGATGTTCATCAAGAAGCTAAAGCTCAAGACATCATTGAGCTCACAGCCCTGCCCACTCCTAGTGAATACTATGAACCAGGTTGTCAACAACACCAGAATGCTTTGGAGAGCATTTTTCAGAAGCCAAAACCCAACATGAGCCAAATGCTAAGCATGATGAAGCCTCTGCCACGCGACGCTGAATACCCAACGGAATTCTTTGTTGAAGACCTAGAGTATCTGGCCCATACCATTTACCATATCATCAGGAAAACTCTATGGCCTGTCAAAGGACATTCATCTGCAGCGAAGCTTGAAGGAGCAATGAAGACTTTGGTTTTCTATATCTTCAATGGCATCAGCTTCAATGCTCAAGACTTCTTCATCCGGCAGTTAGCTGCATCTGGCTCCGACATCTTTGGTCTGAAGTTCTACGCTCCATGGGTAATGCGCCTTATCAAGCTTCGCTCTGCCTTCAACTATCAGCCATCTGCGCGCAATCATCTTGTATTCTTGCCAGAGGTTGATCTGTCTGTTGAAGCTATTTACCCAGAGCCTGCTAAGGATCCAATCTATTTTCACAACGTTGATCATCAAAGCTTCACCCAGCCCATTGAAGGAGTTCAGGCAGTCTCTCGTGTTTATCCCTTGGCTGGTAACACACATGCCTCTTGCGCCCAAACTGACGCAACTGGAAGCACCATTGCCCAAAGGCCTCGGAAGCGATCTCGTGTTCTCAATGACCGAGAGCTTCTCATCGCACTACATCAGAAACAGGATAAGCATCATGACTGGCTTAAGCGTCAGATGCAAAGCCTCTTGGTGGGCGTCAATCACATTCGCAATCTTGCCACCAAGAATGCCTTTGTTACACATGAAACATGTCGGAGGTCTTGGAAGAGTTTGACTTTGCTCACTACTGAAGAAGATCTTCAAGACGATGGCTTCACAGAAAGATTCAAGTTTGACTCCACTCCTCCAAGGAATGCTCACTTGCGTCGGACTCCCTCCCTTGAAGACTTTGACTATTCTTCCTCAGCTGCAACGGTGAATACCAGAGTTATCGATGATCAAGATGATGCCACTTCACCACCTCCACCTTCAGCGCGTCTCGACACTGCACCAAGTTCTTCTGCACCACCGGACCTCAACGACGACCCTGCTGCTTCGCCTACTCCTCATGGGAATGAGTAGAAGTTCTATGTCTTCAAACCTTTTTGGTCATTACTGACAAAAGGGGGAGAAGCATATGAGTTGATAGTCTTCAAGCGGGTCTATATGGGTGGTTGCTTTACTTTTTGCTACTTTTGCCAAGTGCTTACAACTCTCGCTTTTGAAACATTTGGTTCGTTTTGAGTTGTAACACTTAAACTTGATGGTCGTCTGCTACCTTTTTCGACACTATGTGATGCGATGATAAATTCCGCACGAAGTCATTTGGTAGACATCCATTTTCCATTATGCATGTCATTATCTTCAATATAACCTTTCATGCATGATGAATTGTCTTCATAAGTAAAAGAGGAGCTCCGCAAGTACAATATGCCATGTGCATTTGCATTCAAAAGCAAATACTTATATGCACATCTTCAGGAGGAGCCTTCCTACTACTTACGAAGACAATACTTAAATCCTTTACAATTTCGCATACCTTTATCCCTGTTTAAAACTTCAACCAGTTTTTCATCAATCACCAAAAAGGGGGAGATTGTAAGTGCATCTAGTGCCACCCCTAGTTGGTTTTGGAGTATTGACGACAAACCTGGTTGAGGGACTAATGTGTTTGTAAGAATTGTAGGATAACACAGGTAGTAGTCCCTCACTAATTCGGTTTACCCATCAGAGATGACCCCTAAAAATGTATGAAGACATTGAAGACAAAGGTGGTATCTGAAGGTATTCACATTGAAGACTATGACAAGAGAAGACATTGTGTGAAGACTATGGAGCGCGAAGACTTAGTTGTTTCGTTGTTTCGTTTTCTTCTTTGTTGAGTCATAGGAACCACCGTAATGTTAAGTGGGGTCCAAGTGAACCAGTTAGAATGACTGAAGTGATGCTTAACCAAAATCCTATGTCTTCGAGCGAAGACAATGAGAGCAAATCTTATCCAAAGCTGGATAAGTCAGCTTTTCTTGTAGCTCAAGTAAAGTTGTCGTGTGTGTTTGAAATCTGACCGTTGGAACATGTGTCAGTTCCTTAGTGACCCAGGGTCATTTCGGACAAATCAGGTCGGGTTGCCTAGTGGCTATAAATAGCCCACCCCCTACACCATAAATTGGTTGGTTGCTCAGAGTTAGTCCATGGCTTTTGTCGTTTGAGAGCAACCCACCTTGAAGCCTTTGAGAGAGAAATCCTTGCGAGGACAAAGCCCTAAACACCCAGAGCCAAAGAGTGTTAGGCATCACTTAAGTCTTCTTGTCTGTGTGATCTGAAGACTTATTACACTTGAGGACTGTGAATCCAAGAGTCATTGTGGATCGCCGGTGAACGAAGTCTGTGAAGGTTTGGAAGTCTACCTTGAAGACTTACCAGAGTGATTGGGCGAGGACTGGGTGTCCTTGGCTCAAGGGGAATAAGGTGAAGACACGGTCTTCTGAGTTAAATCTCAGCCTCCCTAACCAGACGTACAGTTGTCACAGCAACTGGAACTGGTCCAACAAATCATTGTCTTCAACGAGCAACTGGTTCTATCCTTTCCATCTCTTTATTTACAGTTGGTCCTTGTGAAGTCATTGCCTGTTTGCATTATCTTTTGTCTTCATTGAGTGACTACTTGTTCTGATTGGCTTCATACTATCTTCCATCCTGATCTATACTACCTAGCTACTATTAGTCTTTGTGCTTTCATTTCATTGAATACTTGACTATGGCTTGCCTAGTGTAGTCTACCTTCCGCTGCATGGTAATAGGTTTATTTCTATCGTTTGTCTTCGAAAATTCCATGTTTTGAAGACTTTCATAAAAATCGCCTATTCACCCCCCCCCCCTCTAGTCGATCACTAGCACTTTCACTTCAATTATATCTTTTGAGTATGGCTTTATAGAATGCTTCATGTGCTTCACTTGTATCATTTGAAGTTTGGATTGCCTGTTTCTCTTTACATAGAAAACCGCCATTTGTATAATGCTCTTTTGCTTCACTTATACTTGTTAGAGCACGGGCATATCTTTTGTAGAAAGAATTAAACTCTCTTGCTTCACTTATATCTATTTAAAGAGATGACAGGAATTGGCCATTCACATGGTTAGTCATAAAATCCTACATAAAACTTGTAGATCACTGAATATGATATGTTTGATTCCTTGCAATAGTTTTGCGATATAAATATGGTGATATTAGAGTCATGTTAGTGGGTAGTTGTGGATTAGTAGAAATACTTGTGTTGAGGTTTGTGATTCCCGTAGCATGCATGTATGGTGAACCGTTATGTAACGAAGTCGGAGCATGAGGTATTTATTGATTGTCTTCCTTATGAGTGGCGGTCGAGGACGAGTGATGGTCTTTTCCTACCAATCTATCCCCCTAGGAGCATGTGCATAGTACTTTGTTTTGATAGCTAATAGACTTTTGCAATAAGTATGTGAGTTCTTTATGACTAATGTTGAGTCCATGGATTATACGCACTCTCACCCTTCCACCATTGCTAGCCTCTCTAGTACCGCGCAACTTTCGCCGGTACCATAAACCCACCATATATCTTCCTCAAAATAGCCACCATACCTACCTATCATGGCATTTCCATAGCCATTCCGAGATATATTGCCATGCAACTTCCATCATCATCATATACATGACTTGAGCATTTATTGTCATATTGCTTTGCATGATTGTAAGATAGCTAGCATGATATTTTCATGGCTTGTCCGTTTTTTGATGTCATTGCTATGGTAGATCATTGCACATCCCGGTACACCGCCGGAGGCATTCATATACAGTCATATCTTTGTTCTAGTATCGAGTTGTAATATCAAGTTGTAAGTAAATAAAAGTGTGGTGATCATCATTATTAGAGCATTGCCACAGTGAGGAAAGGATGATGGATACTATGATTCCCCCACAAGTCGGGATGAGACTCCGGACGAAAAAAAAAGAAAAAAGAGAAAGGCCAAAAAAGAGAAGGCCCAAAAAAATAAAAAAATAAAAAAATAAAAAATGAGAGAAAAAGAGAGAAGGGGCAATGTTACTATCATTTTACCACACTTGTGCTTCAGAGTAGCACCATGTTCTTCATATAGAGAGTCTCTTGGGTTATCACTTTCAAATACTAGTGGGAATTTTCATTATAGAACTTGGCTTGTATATTCCGATGATGGGCTTCCTCAAATGCCCGAGGTCTTCATGAGCAAGCAAGTTGGATGCACACCCACTTAGTTTCCATTTTGAGCTTTCATACACTTATAGCTCTTAGTGCATCCGTTGCATGGCAATCCCTACTCACTCACATTGATATCTATTGATGGGCATCTCCATAGCCCGTTGATACGCCTAGTTGATGTGAGACTATCTTCTCCTTTTTATCTTCTCCACAACCACCATTCTATTCCACCTATAGTGCTATGTCCATGGCTCACGCTCATGTATTGCGTGAAAGTTGAAAAGGTTTGAGAATGTCAAAAGTATGAAACAATTGCTTGGCTTGTCATCGGGGTTGTGCATTATGTAAATATTTTGTGTGGTGAAGATGGAGCATAGCCAGACTATATGATTTTGTAGGGATAACTTTCTTTGGCCATGTTATTTTGAAAAGACATGATTGCTTTATTAGTAGGCTTGAAGTATTATTGTTTTTATGTCAAATGATAGACTATTGCTTTGAATCACTCGTATCTTAATATTCATGCCATGATTAGAGATGTGATCAAGATTATGCTAGGTAGCATTCCACATCAAAAATTATCTTTTTATCATTTACCTACTCGAGGACGAGCAGGAATTAAGCTTGGGGATGCTGATACGTCTCTGTCGTATCTATAATTTTTGATTGTTCCATGCCAATATTCTACAACTTTCATATACTTTTGGCAACTTTTTATACTATTTTTGGGACTAACATATTTATCCAGTGCCCAGTGTCAGTTCCTGTTTGTTGCACGTTTTTGGTTTCGCAGAATATCCATATCAAACGGAGTCCAAACGGGATAAAACTGATGGAGATTTTTTGGAATATATATGATTTTTGGGAAGAAAAATCCACGCGAGACGAGGCTCGAGGGGGCCACGAGACAGGGGGGCGCACGCTGGGCCCTCGTGGCCACCCCATAAGTAGATTGATGCCCTTTTTCGCCGCAAGAAAGCTAATATCCGAATAGAGATCGTGTTAAAATTTCAGCCCAATCGGAGTTACGAATCTCTGAGAATATAAGAAACGGTGAAAGGGTAGAATCTGGGAACGCAGAAACAGAGAGAGACAGATCCAATCTCGAAGGGGCTCTCGCCCCTCTCATGCCATGGATACCAAGGACCAGAGGGGAAACCCTTCTCCCATCTAGGGAGGAGGTCAAGGAATAAGAAGGAGGAGGGGGGCTGATAACCCACAAGTATAGGGGATCGCAACCGTTTTCGATAAGTAAAAGTGTCGAACCCAACGAGGAGCTAAAGGCAGAACAAATATTCCCTCAAGTTCTATCGACCACCGATACAACTCTACACACGCTTGATGTTCGCTTTACCTAGAACAAGTATGAAACTAGAAGTACTTTGTAGGTGTTGTTGGATAGGTTTGCAAGATAATAAAGATTACGTAAATAAAAAGTAGGGGCTGTTGTAAGTAAAGAAGCAATAAAGTAAATATAGCGAGTGTGGAAAAGTGGTGGTAGGAGTTGCGAAATTGCCCCTAAGCAATTGACTACTTTACTAGACCGATAGCAAGTATTATGTGGGAGAGGCCACTGCTAGCATGTCATCCCTGACTTGGAATTCTATGCACTCATGATTGGAACTATTAGCAAGCATCCACAACTACTAACGTTCATTAAGGTAAAACACAACCATAACATTAAGATATATTGGTCCCCCTTCAATCCCGTATGCATCAATTTCTATGCTAGGTTGAAGCTTATGTCACTCTTGCTCTCCAATACATGGTCCTATCAACATACAACTAACCCTATGGTGTGATCCACGCGCGCACTCATATGATGGGCACCAAAGGACAGCAACATAACCACAAGCAAATTAAATCAATCATAGCAATTCATCAACCACCGATAGGACAACAAGAATCTACTCAGACATCATAGGATGGCAATACATCATTGGATAATAATATGAAGCGTAAAGCACCATGTTCAAGTAGAGGGTACAGCGGGTTGCGGGAGAGTGGACCGTTGTAGATAGAGGGGGGTGATGGAGATGTTGATGAAGATGGCGGAGGGGTTGGTGTATATCACGGTGATGATGATGATGGCCACGGCAGCGTTCCGGCGCCACCGGAAGAGAAGGGGAGAGGGGGCCCCTTCATCTTCTTATTCCTTGACCTCCTCCCTAGATGGGAGAAGGGTTTCCCCTCTGGTCCTTGGCCTCCATGGCATGGGAGGGGCGAGTGTCGTGGTTCTAACTCTGACAGTGATGTAGGGGGGTATGTATGGAGAGGCTAGATCTCAGCTATTGGGAAGTTGTAAACACACCAAGATGTACGAGTTCAGGCCCTTCGCGGAGGAAGTAACAGACCTACGTCTCGGTGCCCGGAGGCGGTCGACTGGATTACTAGCGTGTGAATAACAGGGGTGCGAACCCTTCATACTGAGGAGGGGGGTGGCTTATATAGAGTTCGCCGGCCCTCTCCTGCCCTCAGTAATGCAGGGTTTAAGGTACATTTAAGGTTGGGCGTTACTGGTAACGCCCCTAATAGAGTGCTACAATGACCATAAAGACTACTTAATAGCCGACCGTTTGCCTGCGGAGTGACTTCAGATCTCCTGGCGGTCGAGTGGTTGGCTTCATGGTCGAGTGGTAGCTTCTTGGTCGAGTGTCTTGAACCCGTCGAGTGAGATACCTTCAAGTCGATTGAAAGGTGACTTCTTCTAGGGATGTCCTTGGGTAGGGCTCTTTGGACGGGTCCGTGCCCCTACCCTAGGTACATAGTTTCATCAGCGAGAGCCCCTCTGAGATTGGATATGTCTCTCTGTCTCTCTCTGTTTCTGCGTTTTCAGATTCTACCCTTTAACCGTTTCTTATATTCCCGAAGATCCGAAACTCCGATTGGGCTGAAATTTTAACACGATCTCTATCCGGATATTAGCTTTCTTGCGGCGAAAGAAGGGCACCAACCGCCTTACGGGGTGGCCACAACGGTCAGGGGCGCGCCCCCTACCTCGTGGCCCCATCGGGCATCATCTCGCATGGATTTTTCTTCCCAAAAATCATATATATTCCAAAAAAAATCTCCGTCAGTTTTTATCCCGTTTGGACTCCGTTTGATATGGATATTCTGCGAAACAAAAAACATGCAACAAACAGGAACTGGCACTGGGCACTGGATCAATATGTTAGTCCTAAAAATAGTATAAAAAGTTGCCAAAAGTATATGAAAGTTGAATAATATTGGCATGGAACAATAAAAAATTATAGATACGACGGAGACGTATCAAGGGCTCTCCCCCTCGCTTCCGGTGGCGCCGGAGTGCCACCAGGGGCCATCATCATCACCACAATCTTCACCAACAACTTCACCGCCATCATCACCAACTCTTCCCCCCTCTATGCAGCGGTGTAACCCCTCTTTTACCCGTTGTAATCTCTACTTAAACATGGTGCTCAACTCTATATATTATTTCCCAATGATGTATGGCTATCCTATGATGCTTGAGTAGATCCGTTTTGTCCTATGGGTTATTTGATGATCATGATTGGTTTGAGTTGCATGTTTTATTATTGGTGCTGTCCTATGGTGCTCTCCGTGTCGCGCAAGCGTGAGGGATTCCCGCTGTAGGGTTTGCAATATGTTCATGATTTGCTTATGGTGGGTGGCGTGAGTGACAGAAGCACATACCCGAGTAAGTAGGTTGTTTACGTATGGGATAAAGAGGACTTGATACTTTAATGCTATGGTTGGGTTTTACCTTAATGATCTTTAGTAGTTGCGGATGCTTGCTAGAGTTCCAATCATAAGTGCACATGATCCAAGTAGAGAAAGTATGTTAGCTTATGCCTCTCCCTCAAATAAAATCGCAATAATGATTACTGGTCTAGTTATCGATTGCCTAAGGACAAATAACTTTCTCGTAACAAAAAGCTATTTACTAAAACTAATTTAGTTGTGTATTTACCTAAATAGCCCCTACTTTTTATTTACTTGATCTTTATTATGTTGCAAACCTATCCAACAACACCTACAAAGTACTTCTAGTTTCATACTTGTTCTAGGTAAAGCGAACGTCAAGCGTGCGTAGAGTTGTATCAGTGGTCGATAGAACTTGAGGGAATATTTATTCTACCTTTAGCTCCTCATTGGGTTCGACACTTTTACTTATCGAAAGAGGCTACAATTGATCCCCTATACTTGTGGGTTATCAGGGATGCCCCGGAAGGCATCCCCTCTCTCGTCTTCGTTCATCGGTAACTTTACTTGGAGCTATATTTTTATTTACCACATGATATGTGTTTTGCTTGGAGCGTCATTTTATTGTATTTAGTTTTGCTTGTTGTTTGAATAAAATACCAAGATCTGAAATTTTTAAATGTTAGAGAGTCTTCACATAGTTGCATAATTATTTGACTACTCATTAATCTTCACCTATATCTTTTGGAGTAGTTTGTCATTTGCTCTAGTGCTTCACTTATATCCTTTTAGAGCATGGTGGTGGTTTTATTTTATAGAAATAGATGAACTCTCATGCGTCACTTATATTATT
This sequence comes from Triticum urartu, assembly GCF_003073215.2. Lineage (NCBI taxonomy): Eukaryota > Viridiplantae > Streptophyta > Magnoliopsida > Poales > Poaceae > Triticum > Triticum urartu. Next base: position 24,531 of record NW_024114262.1, on the reverse strand, counting down.
TTGAGAGTCCTAAACAGCATGGTAATTTGCTTTGGTTATGAATTTAGTCCTAATATGATGGGCATCCAAGAGGGATATAATAAAAACTTTCATATGAAGTGCATTGAATACTAAGAGAAGTTTGATACTTGATAATTGTTTTGAGATATGGAGATGGTGATATTAGAGTCATGCTAGTTGCGTAGTTGTGAATTTGAGAAATACTTGTGTTGAAGTTTGTGATTCCCGTAGCATGCACGTATGGTGAACCATTATGTGACGAAGTCGGAGCATGATTTATTTATTGATTGTCTTCCTTATGAGTGGCGGTCGGGGACGAGCGATGGTCTTTTCCTACCAATCTATCCCCCTAGGAGCATGTGCGTAGTACTTTGTTTCGATAACTAATAGATTTTTGCAGTAAGTATGTGAGTTCTTTATGACTAATGTTGAGTCCATGGATTATACGCACTCTCACCCTTCCACCATTGCTAGCCTCTCTAATACCGCGCACCTTCCACCGGTATCATAAACCCACCATATACCTTCCTCAAAACAGCCACCATACCTACCTATCATGGCATTTCCATAGCCATTCCGAGATATATTGCCATGCAACTTACCACCGTTCCATTTATTATGACACGCTCCATCATTGTCATATTGCTTTGCATGATCATGTAGTTGACATCGTATTTGTGGCAAAGCCACCATTCATAATTCTTTCATACATGTCACTCATGCATCATTGCTATCCCGGTATACTGCCGGAGGCATTCATATAGAGTCATACTTTGTTCTAGTATCGAGTTGTAATCATTGAGTTGTAAATAAATAGAAGTGTGATGATCATCATTAATAGAGCATTGTCCCAAAAAAAGAGAAATGCCAAATAAAAAAAGAAAGGCCAAAAAAGGGACAATCCTACTATCCTTTTTTCCACACTTGTGCTTCAAAGTAGCACCATGACCTTCATGATAGAGAGTCTCTTGTTTTGTCACTTTCATATACTAGTGGGAAATTTTCATTATAGAACTTGGCTTGTATATTCCAACAATGGGCCTCCTCAAGTGCCCTAGGTCTTCGTGAGCAAGCAAGTTGTATGCACACCCACTTACTTTCTTTTGTTGAGCTTTCATACATTTATAGCTCTAGTGCATCCGTTGCATGGCAATCCCTGCTCACTCACATTGATATTTATTAATGGGCATCTCCATAGCCTGTTGATACGCCTAGTTGATGTGAGACTATCTTCTCCTTTTTGTCTTCTCCACAACCACCATTCTATTCCACCTATAGTGCTATGTCCATGGCTCACGCTCATGTATTGCATGAAGATTAAAAAAGTTTGAGAACATCAAAAGTATGAAACAATTGCTTGGCTTGTCATCGGGGTTGTGCATGATTTAAATACTTTGTGTGGTGAAGATGGAGCATAGCCAGACTATATGATTTTGTAGGGATAGCTTTCTTTAGCCATCTTCATCATCTCGGTGCTCTCCATGACGAGGAGGGAGTAGTTCTCCCTCGGGGCTGAGGGTATGTACCAGTAGCTATGTGTTTGATCTCTCTCTCTCTCATGTTCTTGAGGTGATACGATCTTGATGTATCGCGAGCTTTGCTATTATAGTTGGATCTTATGATGTTTCTCCCCCTCTACTCTCTTGTAATGGATTGAGTTTTCCCTTTGAAGTTATCTTATCGGATTGAGTCTTTAAGAATTTGAGAACACTGGATGTATGTCTTGTGTGGGATACCCGTGGTGACAATGGGGTATTCTATTGATCCACTTGATGTATGTTTTGGTGATCAACTTGCGGGTTCCGCCCATGAACCTATGCATAGGGGTTGGCACACGTTTTCATCTTGACCCTCCGCTAGAAACTTTGGGGCACTCTTTGAGGTTCTATGTGTTGGTTGAATAGATGAATCTGAGATTGTGTGATGCATATCGTATAATCATACCCATGGATACTTGAGGTGAAATTGGAGTATCTAGGTGACATTAGGGTTTTGGTTGATTTGTGTCTTAAGGTGTTATTCTAGTACGAACTCTATGATAGATTGAACGGAAAGAATAGCTTCAAAGAAGTTTTACTACGGACTCTTGAATAGATCGATCATAAAGGATAACTTTGAGGTGGTTTCGTACCCTACCATAATCTCTTTGTTTGTTCTCCGCTATTAGTGACTTTGGAGTGACTCTTTGTTGCATGTTGAGGGATAGTTATATGATCCAATTATGTTATTATTGTTGAGAGAATTTGCACTAGTGAAAGTATGAACCCTAGGCCTTGTTTCCTAGCATTGCAATACCGTTTGTGCTCACTTTTACCATTAGTTACCTTGCTGTTTTTATATTTTCAGATTTCAAAAACCTATATCTATCATCCATATTGCACTTGTATCACCATCTCTTCGCCGAACTAGTGCACCTATACAATTTACCATTGTATTGGGTGTGTTGGGGACACAAAGACTCTTTGTTATTTGGTTGCAGGGTTGTTTGAGAGAGACCATCTTCATCCTACGCCTCCCACGGATTGATAAACCTTAGGTCATCCACTTGAGGGAAATTTGCTACTGTTCTACAAACCTCTGCACTTGGAGGCCCAACAACGTCTACAAGAAGAAGGTTGTGTAGTAGACATCACTCATGGGAGATGCAATCAGATCAGGGGCTGCTCCATCTAAGCCCAAAGCTGCTCCCAAGGCAGCTGCTCCCAAGGCAGCTGCTCCAGCACAGAAGCCCAAGAGAAGTACTAGAAATATTTCTATTGAGGAAAAGAACAAGGCCCCAGTGCCTGAAGCTGCTAAAGAAGATGAAACTCAAGTGCTAAGGAAGCTGAAACCCAAGATCCCTGACCACAATGATGCACATCCAGTTGCAGAAAACATGAAAATCAGGAAGGATGCAGGATTGAGACTATGGAGAGAGTCTGATCCATATGCTATCAGGAGAAGAACTGTTGTGGACCACATGTTCCACACTAAGGAACAACAGGACTTCTATGAGACAGTGTTGCTTGATAAGAAGCCCATTGTGTGTGATATGAGATGGGTAGACTGGGAGTACATCCAGAAGAATGAAGATCACTATCCTGGAGTGTATGACAGTTTTAAGGCATGTGGAGTTGATGAATTCGTTGCACAAAAGCTCACCAAGTGGAATGATGAGCTGATCATGCAGTTCTACTCCACTGCCCATTTCTATCCAGATGGGAAGAATGTCTGAGGGTACCAGGTACCAGTCGTCTGTTGGTGAATGGGCTCAGTTGATCAATGCCCCAAAAGAAAGTAAGGATGACTTGGATGTATATGCTGAGAAGAAGAAAGACCACAACACAATGGCCAACTTGTACAAGGAGATCCCAGATGCTGCTTTGGATACACACAAGTTTGGATCTGTCCACTACTTGTTGTCTGGTCTACCTACCATAAACTGGATTCTGAGGCACACACTGCTACCCAAGTCAGGTGATCACAAGATGATCAGAGGGCATGCTATAAACTTGCTGCACATATTTGATGTCCCACAGAAGTTCAAGGTCATGAGCCTGATTGTTGAGACAATCAAGAGGACTGCTGCTGATCAGAAGAGAAGTTGTGGCTATGCTCCACACATTCAGGAGCTTATTAACTCAAAGATGGGCACAGGCACATATCTTTTGGACAAGGAGCACCTGCCCATCTATCCTGAATTTGAAGATAATACAATAGTGATGGATGAAAATGAACCATCTTCAGCTCAAGCACATGAAAAGAGAGAGAAGGCTAAGGCACAGAAGGTTGCAAAGATGCCAACAGCAGAGGAGGCATCTCAGGTATTCTTGAAGAGCAAGCAAGACCAGCTTGGATATATGATCCAATCCACCCTGAGGATTGAGAAGGGTTTGGCTACCCTGACCAAGAACCAGGAGAGTCTAGAAAGGATCATTGAGCGGAAATTCTATGACCTTGATGTCAAGGTGACAGAGATCCAAACTACAGTTGAGTAACTTCAGGAGGAAGCAGAGGAGAAGAAGGGAAAATCTACCACAAATGCTTTTGCCAGAGTGCCCAGAGGACAGAGATCTGTTGCAGTGCCAATGACAGACACTAGAGCTACAGCATCAGCACCAGCAGCTACAGCTCTAGTTCCACCTCCAGCAGCCATTCCATCAGCTCCAACTACTTCATCGAAAGCCTTCGTCCTTGGAGTTCTCTCTACACCACCTCCCAAAGATCAAGCCTGAGAGTCGTTTAGCACTATGCATTTTTGAACTTTTTGGTAACTTGTTGCCAAAGGGGGAGAAAAATGTATAGATCATAGGCTTTGAGAGAGAGTGTTGTTCTTTTTATCTCTCTTGCTATTTTGGTTGAACTTATTTATTGAGTGCTTGTGTGAGATACTTTATGTCCTTGTGAGATTCTTGTTGATCATGTGGTTGATCATATGCTACATTAATGTTTGGTTGAATGATGCTATCCTTTACATTCCTTAAATGATCATTCACTTGCTTGGTGATGAGTGCATGCTTTTAATCTCTATCATTTTGAGCGCTCCACCAAGATGTATGTGACATGGAAGAGTAACCCATGATCCTAATCGATTGTGCATTTGCATTCAAAGGAAAATTTTAAATAATGCACAAATTTAGGGGGAGCTCTTGCTTATCACATACTTCTCAAAGCGACGATGTCTTTTCAATCTTATTTATCATTTGTCGAAGCTTTGATCTATATGTTGTCATCAATTACCAAAAAGGGGGAGATTGTAAGTGCAACTATCCCTGAGTGGTTTTGGTAATTCCTAACAACATATAGCTCATTGAGCCAATGCTATTCCAAGATGAATATTTCAGGAAAGCTCAATGGTTGGCATGGCATGGATTAGAAAGTGGACCCTTCAAAGTGCTAAGGATAAAAGATTGGCTCAAGCTCAAAGCACAAGACTCTACATTTTCTATTTTAGTGATCCAAGATCACATTGAGTCTATAGGAAAAAGCCAATACTATTAAAAAGGGATGAGGTGTTGCTTAATGAGGTGCTTGCTCAAAATGCTTAGTGATATGCTCCAAAACCCTCCACTACTTTCTCATATCCACATATGTCCCACACCAAATATCCAACTCAGCCCCACCGATTCTTTCTATCCGGCGCCACCGAGTTTAGTTGGCATAGCCACTGCCAGAAACCCTAGTCTTCTCGGTCTCACCGATAGGGATCTCGGTCTCACCAAGATGGGATTGTAATCTCTCTGTTTCCCTTCGTAACGTTTCGGTCAAACCAAGATGAGCGATCGGTCCCACCGAGATTGCAATGTAAACTCTCTGTTTCCCTTTCGTAACACTTCGGTCCAACCGAGATGAGCGAATCGGTCCCACCGAGTTTGACTGACCAACTCTCTGTTAGTCCATTACCAAAATCGGTCTCACCGAGTTTGTGTAATCGGTCTCACCGAGATTACGTTACGCCCTAAACCTAACGAAATCGGTCCCACCGAGTTGACATGTCGGTCCCATCGAGAATCCTAACGTTCACATTTTGAACTAAATCGGTCTGACCGAGTTTCATGATTCGGTCCCATCGAGTTTGGTGATTTGTGTGTAACGGTTAGATTTTGTGTGGAGGCTATTTATACCCCTCCACCCACTCTTCATTCATGGAGAGAGCCATCAGAACATGCCTACACTTCCAATACATATTTTCTGAGAGAGAACCACCTACACTTGTGTTGAGGTCAAGATATTCCATTCCAACCACATAAATCTTGATCTCTAGCCTTCCCCAAGTTTCTTTCCACTCAAATATTCTTTCTACCAAATCCAATCCTATGAGAGAGAGTTGAGTGTTGGGGAGACTATCATTTGAAGCACAAGAGCAAGGAGTTCATCATCAACACACCATTTGTTACTTCTTGGAGAGTGGTGTCTCCTAGATTGGCTAGGTGTCACTTGGGAGCCTCCGACAAGATTGTGGAGTTGAACCAAGGAGTTTGTAAGGGCAAGGAGATCGCCTACTTCGTGAAGATCTACCCTAGTGAGGCAAGTCCTTCGTGGGCGACGGCCATGGTGGGATAGACAAGGTTGTTTCTTCGTGGACCCTTCGTGGGTGGAGCCCTTCGTGGACTCGCGCAACCGTTACCCTTCGTGGGTTGAAGTCTCCATCAACGTGGATGTACGATAGCACCACCTATCAGAACCACGGATAAAAAGTCTCCGTGTCAACATTGCGTATGCTCCCTCAAACTCATCCCTTTACCTTCATATGCAATTGTTTTACATTCCGCTGCTATACTCTTAGAATTTCATGTGTAGGTTGATTGCTTGACTTGTGCTATGTTGCTAAAATCTGCCAAGAACTAAAATTGGGAAAAGGCTAGATTTTTATTTGGTCAAGTAGTCTAATCACCCCCCCCCCCTCTAGACATACTTTCGATCCTACACATACTTATACAAACCCCCTATTTAACTCGGAGCAATCAAGACTTTCTAGTGATTCAGTATGCAGATGGCACTATCTTGATCATGCCCATAGTAAAATCTCAACTTCTACAACTAAATAATCTTTTGGCTCGTTTTTCTGCACAAAGTAGTCAGAAGATTAATTACAGCAATTCAGTATTGGTTCATATGAATGTCTGAGATGAAAAACTGAACATAATTCTTGGACCGTTCGAATGTAAGCTCAAATGTTTTTCATTCACATACTTCAGCCTCCCTCTTAGTGATAGCAGATCGAGAAATGAAGATTTTACTCCTATATGTCAAACAATTGAGGGAATATTGGCTAGACGCTCTACTAAATTTTGTTCTGTCTGCTCTGCCTACATTCTTCGTGTGTGCTTTGTCCCTACTTGTTGGGATCATTGAACAAGTTAATAAATACCTGAGACATTTCTTTCGGATGAAATATGGACATGACAAGTTAGGACCAACTTTCATTGCTCGAGATAAAGTGTGCAAACCTAAAAGTCAATGTGGGATTGGAATCCTAGATGTGGTTGTACACAACAAAGGCTCTTTTTGCTGAAAAACCTTTATAAGTTCTTCAACAGAGAAAATCTTCCATGGGTGCAACTAATTCGGAACATGTATTATTCTGAAGAGCTCCTTGGTGATAAAATGTTGGGCTCTAGCTAGTGGAAAGCTCACCTTAAACTCCTCCCATCTTTGAAGGAAAATTTATCTTGAAAGGTTGGCTCTGGTCTCACAATTAAACTTTGACATGATATTTGGCTTGACCAACCACTGTAGCAGAAAATTCGTGAGCTACACCCTATTGACAGAAGTGATACTAAATGTCTGAACCAATTGATCAACTATGAAGACATTTCAGGCTTTCTCGACACTCCTCTCTCAGCTCAAGCTTTTGCTCAACTGAATGATCTTCAACTCTTGTTAACTCAGCAGACCAACTAGTAGGCTCAAGACAGGTGGATCTGCACTAGTAATAGTAAAACTTACTTTTGCATCTCTATGTAAAATACATTGACGGATGGAGTGGAGGCTCGTAAAATTTTCAAATGGCTATGGAAATGTGCTTGCAGAATTAGACACGAAATGATTTTTTGGCTTCTGCTTCATAATAGGGTCAACACAAGGAATATACTCAAGAGGAAAACATGCATCTGGATTACTATGACTGCATTTTTGTAATGAGGGTGCTGAAGAGACTTCACTTCATCTATTTTGGGATTGTGCTTTTGCTTAGGATTGTTGGGCCAAGATCACCCCTGCTAGGCAAAGAGGAACCTCTCTTTATGATGATATTTTGCTAGCCTAGCAAAAGTTTCCCAAAGTCATTACCATGGATATAATAATTCTTGGATTTTGGAGTATATCAATTTTAAGAAATGGCAAGGTTTTCAAGAAGGAAGTACCTTGCAGGAACTCTTGGGAATATTTACTCAAGAAATACTTGTCCCTTCTCATTCACAGGATCAAGCAACAACACGTGCAAGCCCTCAAGGATTGGATTAACTCCAATTTAGGGTGATGAAATTTCCTGGTTGATTAAATCCCCAGATTAGTAATTGGATAGTTTTGTTTCTCTTACCCTCTATTTTTCTTTTCTTCTTTTGATTAGCTCTTTGTTTTCTGTACGTAGTGGAATATTGTAGAACGATTGTTCTACGGTCTGTGCTAAAGAAAGTTAATTATGTTGTTTCCACGACAATAAAAATACTCAACTCTGTGTTTAGAAATGAAGCCATCCAGTACCAAGACAAAGAATAAGAAGTCCGCATGCAGCCACATAGGAAGTACACAACTCCGCATGCATAGCTCATATATAAAGCGAGGAATTAATAATAGCTCCTCTACTTTATTCATTCATATTCATTAACGTTAGCCAATACAATACCTCAGTTACTCTCTCCAACACTAATATATATAGAGAGAGAGAGAGCCTTCTCACGCCTTCCACTACCCACAAGAACAACGTTCTGCTCATCTGGTACCGACGACGAAAGAAAGTTTCATGGAATGTTGGGACCGTTGTGAAGTAGCTGTGCACCGCAATCCTATCTCGGGGGATAACTCTCCGGCCCTTGATAGAACCCTTGAAGTTCAGGACGTGCTCCTCTACCTTCTCCATTTCCTCTTGGATGCTCATCATCATCATCATCATTTCAGCATCCTCATCATCTGAATCCGGTGACGCGATGAACTTGTTGAATATGAATTCGTCAATATCATCGTTTCCATAGCCATCATTCCATAGTGAAACCATTGGTGACCTAGAAGTATGACCGAAAGAGTAAAAAACCGGTTCGAACATTTCATCGAACACGTAGAGTGCTAGGTGAAAATAGGGGGGCGTACCAGGGCGGCGACCTTGTCCGGTTGCGGCCTGGTCGACGACGGTGTGGATTGGGGCGTCCAGTGGCGAAGCCCTTGGTTGGGGATGGCGGTGGAGCACCGATAGCGGAAGAAGTTCGACAGTCCACTGTGCGGAGGAGGGCCAACAGAGAAGAGGAGAGGGCTGCTCGGTCAACGAGGGGGGCGTGTATGAGCGAATTGGCACGGGCCCTAGCGGTTAGTCCGACGTGGCGGCGCGTCTAAGCATCTCCATATCCGCCCCAGATATAGGCCGGGTATAGGGAGTGTCGGTCAGTCTGGACATTTGGGCAGGATGTGGGGCGCATGGTTGGGTGGCATTTTTTTGTCTGGACACTGACTGGGCAGCCCGTACAGGCGTTTGGGGCAGATATAAGGGGTCCAGTTGTAGATGGTCTAAGATAGATAATGAGGCTCGGTATTCTCCGACGAGGTTTCTTCTTCTCAGGCAAGGTCCAACGTGCCAGAAAAAAGAAGGTGACCGATGCAACAAAAAAAATCATGGCACCTGATAAATACCCCTCCGTCTCATAATGTAATAGTATATTGGACGTAATAAGCTAGATCATATATTATGGGACAGAGGGAGTAGCAAAAATTGATATTTGGTTACAGAGGGAGTAATTAATAGCTCATCTATTTTATTCATTCATTTCCATTAACCAATACAATACCTTAATTACTTTCTCTCATAAGTACAATATATACCCAAATGCCAAATGTAGAAATGCAAAACTATAGTTGGTGTATGTGGTACAATTCCTTTGCTGATCCCATTAGATCAAATTAATGTGTGGTTGTATGTGTGTATTAGTATCAGTAGTATAACTATACTCTCGGAGATAATAACCGTAGTAGGTGACCGTCGTCAGACGTCCATGTCCAGCACGAGAGGCGTGTCCCCCTTCTCGACGCTGAAGGCCTTGTGCATCTTCCCCGTGGCCGTCGCGAGCTGCACGACGTACGAGCCGTGGTACCCCCTGAACTTGAAGTTGCCGTCGCTGTCGATCTTCCCGCGCGCGTGCGACGTCCACTCCTGCCGCAGGTTGATGAACCTTTGGCCGGCGTCGTTGATGGTGCCGTCGGAGTTGACGAGGCAGGCGTCCTGGCGCCACATGTGCCCCTGCATGAACCCCCAGAGCACGACGCCCTCCACGGCCGGGTGCGCGTACGCCTCCCGGAGCACCACCTCCAGGTCCTCGGCGCGGAGGCAGACGTCGGACTCGCACACGTCCAGCTCGGTGAGCCAGACGGGGAGGTCGGTGGTGGCGAGCTTGTCGAGCGCGTCGCAGATGATCTCGCCGGCGGGGTTGGTGACGTGGCCCTGCAGCCCGATGCCGCCCACGGGGGCGCCCTTCTCCATGAGCGCGTTGACCTGCGCGATGTACTTCTCCGGGGTGGCGTTGGGGTCGCCGCCGCCCTCGACGTTGTAGTCGTTGACGAAGAGGGCGGCGCCGGGGTCGAGCCTGGCCGTCTCCTTGAACATGAAGGCGTTGACGTCGTCGCCGAGGCGGTCCTGGAAGAAGGTGCCGTGGAGCATCTCGTTGTTGACGTCGTAGTGCGGGAACCGGCCGGCGTAGCGGGTGAGGAGGCTTGTCAGCCGGCCCTGGACGGCGGCGGTGAGCTGGTCGGTGGGCAGGTCCTTGACCCACTTCTGCACCATGCGGTCGACGGCCCAGAAGATGCAGTGCCCCCGCACGGGCTTGCCGTGGCGGTCGCAGAAGTCGAGCAGCGCGTCGGGGTCGGTGTAGTTGAGCTGCCCCTGCACCGCCTCCGTGTGGTACCACTTGAGCTCGTTCTCGAACACCGCCCAGTCGAAGTGCTTGGTGAAGTAGTCGACGAACGCCGGCTCCTGGATCACCGCCGGGTTGATGCACGCGCCGAACGCGAAGCTCGTGTCCATCTGCATCACCCGGATCGACGCCCCCGACACCGCCGACGACGCCCCGGCGCCGGCGAACTTGAGCACCACGTCGCGCTTCCGCACCTACGTACGTGCAACAAGCACGGTGCGCGTGAGTCATTGCGTTACGTGTCAACCGAAACTGACATGTGTCGTGAGTTTGGCGCCGCCGTGCCAGTACATACATTTATGCAGTTTGGTGCCAAGCTAGCTTACCAAAACCCATAGAAAAATATAGTAGTAGTAAATCGTTTTCAGTTTGGAGTGTTAGTTAGATGGTGGCGATGTGAGAGCTGACTCACCTTGTCAGTCTTCTTCCGGAGCTTCTTGAACCGGGCCTTGCGGTCCGTGGCGAACACCTGGAGATCCATCACCTTCACGTCGACGCCGGCGGGCGCGCCCTGGACGTGCACCGCGGCGCCGGACGCCGGACTCGCCTTGAGCCGGAACACGCCCTTGATCTCCGTCCACTTGCCGGCCTCGGCGCACACCGCGCCGCCCTCGACCACCAGCGCGCACTCCTCGTCCTCACCGTCCACGCGAATGTTGACGCGCACCGCGTGCTCCCCGGCGGCGCCGTCGCCGAGGCCGATCCAACCGGCCACCCGGTAGGTGACGCGGGGCTTGAGCGCGCCAGCCGGGATCGCCTGGCAGAGGCCGTCCTCCTCGCCCCCGCGGCCGGTCGCCAGAATGTACCTGCCGCTGGGCCTGTACCCGTCCTCCACGTCGTTGATGGTCTCCGTGGGCACCTTCTCCGGCTCCTCGTGCTGCACCGACAGCTCCGTGCATGCCCCCAGCGGCGCCCACCCGGCGAGCCCGTCCTCCAGCGCGCTGTTCCGGATCACGTTGGCGTTGAACACCACCCCTTGAGCGCAGCAGCTGCAGGCCATGGCGCTGGCGGTAGGAGGCGGTAGGGGAGCGCGCTTGTCGTCGGTGGCAGGCGGTGCGGTGGTGCGGTGAGGCTGAGGAGGGATCGCGGCGGCCGGCCGTATATAAAGGGGGGAGGGTCGGCCATCGAGATCACGGCGAAATAGCTCGAAAGCGCACCGAACGCCGGTCGCAAAATATTGCAGAGGCTCCAAGCAACCACCGCACCTCCACACACACACCATGCATCTTTTCCCACCCTCTCCCTCTCTCTTCTCTGCTTTTGAGTAACAGTAAAGCTTGCGCAAGGCCTGGCGAACTAGAGAGTAGAGACCAGCCGCGACTGGCGTGTGGGGCCGGCCGGCTTCCCGGGCCCGCGTGTCAGAGGGACGGCTGGGCGGCTGTTGGATCTGATAGGCTGTTGTTTGTGGTAAGCATGATGATGATGATTACAGGCACTAGCAGAAGCGCTCCTTTTCTTGGCTTTGGGAAGAGACAACTTAAAGCGCTGCATACTTCAGGCCGATCCATCCATCACGGTTTGGACCAATCGGGGCTTAGATTCCACATCAACTTTCCGTCGTAATTCCAGGACATTATATCCCTCATCTAACTGAAGACGACACTAACATGACACCAACTTCAGTAAATCAACGCACCGTCAAGCGCCATTTGCCTGCAATCAAATTGCCAAGGGTCGGTACATAGGCATTATTAAAAGAGGAGAACAACAAGAGGACGTTGGCATGCAACAGAACGCAGAGGCCGGACCGGCGGCAACAACGTTGGACCTGTAGTACGTACGTCCATGACGGCGGTGGGATCGAGGAGGATCGGCGAGACGGCGACGCGCCCAACTTGCGGCCGCCCCACCACCGCGGAAACATGGCGGTCGACGGCGGCGACGACGATGGGCCATACACTGATCGCTCGGTCGGCTTAGGCGTACGAAACCGGATTACAAAGCGTCAAGACACGAGCATCGCCCGGCTAAAAGCGAGGTTTGGTGGCCCATTTTGTTCATTTCGTGGCTGTAAATGTCATGTGTTTACACAAGGCCAATCACCGGCCGAGCATGCCCATGTCCAGTAGGGGCTCGGGTGTTTGTGTGGACATACATGGATTGGATGGTGCTCGAATCATTTGAGTCGCTACGCAACGGCGATACGCGCGTACGCATGCACGAGATCGATCGGATCGGTTCGTGCATGCGTGACGGGCCAAGCAAGCCATGATTGATGAGAGAGGCAGAAGAAAAGTTGGAGAGATGGATGGATCCGGCGAGCGTACATGGGAACGGCGTGCTCTGCTCTGTTTTGGCTAACCGAATCTCATCAGAGGTCACGTTTGTTTGTTCGTTCGTTCGGACTGGCAAGTACGTCGGCCAAACTTCCCTCCAAAGTTACGCCTCCACTGCAATTGCCGTTCTGCACGAGAGCCATGAGAGAGACAAAGTCAAATCCTGCTAACGGGATACAACTCCTCCCAAGTCCCAGCCCAACACTCGCGGACGATGTGAGCTTTTTGCTCATTTGAGCCATGAAGAATTACTCCTACGCACCAACGCTCCATGCTCAAAGTTGATAAAATTCCTTTCAAATCGATGAACTTTTGCAAAGAGAGTCTTGGTTCAGTGGTTGGACATGCGGTTGTGCAGCCTAACGATCAGAGTTTAATTTCTAGAATTGACAGGTGATGCACAGGGGTTCTCCTCAATTTATTGAGAATCAAGTTTGGTATGTGATGGAACCACTCATCAAAATATATCTTGATACACACCTAAAAAAATTCTGAGGACCGTGTTTATCTTGGTACTAATACTAAAATGGCCGTATGCATCTCTAGTTGGTGCAGAGGCCGGGGAAGTGAAATTCTCCTCCAATTTTAAAGACACTCTGTTTCTGCCCGGTACCCTCGCGCCGCACCATGCGGGCGACTCGAGGGCGAACGCGAGCGCCGCCGCCGGGCCTCATACATCTTCGATCCCTCGCTGTCGCTTGAGGCTGGCACCGGCCAAGTCCGAGCCGCAGCCAAGGACGGCAGCAGCGGGGCCGTCTCACCCTGGGAGAGGCTGCGATCTGGGCTTTGGCCCGCGGTGGACTTCCCCGGCGCAGCGGCACCGGCGGCTCGTCAACATCCCTCCGCCCTACGGTGGCTACCGGCCGACCATGGGGCTCCGAGGCGACGTCCGGCGAGCCTGGCCCCTGCAGGATCCAGATCTGGCATCTGCAAGCCTGTAGGGCCGATGGGCCTGGGCGGGCCTCGTCCGTCATGAGTGCTGGCGTCGGCGGCGACGGCAGGCGCGGTTCGTTATGCGGCCAGCGGTCTGCTCCAGCGGTTCTCCTAGCATCAGATCTGAAGTTCTCCATTTGGTCCACTTCCCGCTGGATCTCGCATCAGTGATCTTCACCGAGCTGATGGTGGCTGGGCACGGTGGTGTGAGTAGGGCTCGGGAGAAATCCTTTGGTGGCTTGGCCATCCACGTCGGTGACACCGCCTGCGGGCGCTGCTTCCCTCCCTGGAGGCATTGACGAGATCCCTTCTCCACGTCCCCTCTTATCCGACCCGAGGTTAATTCCTGTTATCCCTTGCGGATGCGGCGGCGGCGGCGCTCGGTGCCGTTACCTCCATGGGGGCGTCGTTTGGCTAGGAGAAGTTGGTGTGTGGTGCCATGTGGTTAATTCCGTCTCCTGACCCCCCCCCCCTCTCGGACGAAAGTCCAAAATCCGCGTGATTGGACGGCGGCGATGACTTATGTGTCGTACCCTTCATGAAGGCGCCGTTTGGGGAGGCTTGGGTATTCGGGAGAGGATTCAGGCGGAGGGGATGGGGCCAGTGGCAGCAGGTGGTGTTCGCGAAGAAGGAGCGGCGTGGCATCTGGCACGTCGACAACGGCGGGTCTCAGCGGCATGGAGCAGCGGGGTCTCGCCGGTGGGCGTGTGATGATGGACAAGCGCAGGATGGTGGCGTTGTCTGGCTTCGTGGTGGCGCCGACGGCAGCTAGACCGGGCAAGATAGATGCAGCAGTACAACACTGATGATGGATTGGTGGCAGGTGGCTGCGGCGGCCTCATACTCGGCAGGCGTCCTGATTGAGGAGTATGCCGGACTGATGGGTGCCCCATGCCCAGCAAGTGTCCTGGTTGGAACGCGGTATGTTGAGTTTGATTGCTCCTTGTCGCAATATTACTATCAACTTTTTTTCTTCGCGTTTTTCTTTTCAGCATGTTGTTGGGCCAGCCCGCTAGGCGTCGCGTGTGAGCACCAGCCCGCTAAGCGCCGAACAAGAGCTCCCTTTCTCGAGCTCCTACTCCTGACCTCGTGAGATTGCAAATGCTACAGATCGCCCGCTACCAGCTTTGTCCATCGATCGTCTACACACGACCCGAAGCAGGCCATGGCCTAGTAAACACAACAACTAGTTGTCTTCTTCTTATATTTACATAACTTTCAGCCACTGTCACCATTGTTTTAGGAAATCGCCCACGGGTGATCCGACGCGGGCTAAGGCCTAGTAAACACAACAACTGGCTATTTTTTCTGCTTACGTAAGTATCAGCGTTTGGTTCACCATGATTTTTGGAAATATGTACAACCTTCCGTCCGGTATTGGGAAGGTTCCAATTTTTTTTTCATATTTCAGGTTTTCTTTTTTTCTTATCTTTTCATACATGAACAATTTAAAATAATTATGATCATTTTTCTAATTCATGATTATTTTAGTTTCGAATATTTTTAGGTTCACCAAAAAAGCCAGTCACCAAGATTTTTTAAAATTCTCCAACTTTTCTGAATTTGTGAATATTTTTTCTTTACGCAAACCTTTTTAAGTTCAAATCCATGAACATTCTTTTGAATTTGCGATCATTTAACAAATTTTAGAACATTTTTTGGAGTCATGGAGATTTTTAAATTATTGATTATTATTTTAGATTCACAAACATTTCCGAAAATCGTGAACATTTTTCAAATGCATGATCAATTTTAAAACTCATCAAAAAGAATAAAATTGTTTATTTTTTCTAATTGATAAACATTTATTCAAGTTTATGAAATTTTTTGATTTCAGGAATTGTTTTCAGTTTTGGGAATATATTGCAAATTGCTGAAATTGTTTAAATTTAGGAACATTTGTCAAATATTGGAACATTTTTTCAATTCATGATATTTTTTCTGAAATTCACGAAAAAATTCTTCAAAATTGTAAAGACTTTTAAAAAAAATCATCTAAATTAGTTAAGAATCTTAAAGTAAAATGAAGAGGAGATGTAAAAAAACTGCAATTTGTACGATCACGACCGTACAATGAATAAGCGTGGGAGATCTTTGGGCCTTGTCTATGCAAGATGTGGGCAACGCTCCTTTTAGCACTCGCAAATAAGATTTGTATAGCAGCACTATGAGGAGACAGAGGGGCAGGGCAGCTGCATGAAGATCACTCAGAGTGGGCCCGTCATTTTTGTGGGCTTTTAACATATTTTATTACTTTCAAACAAGTGTGCACTATTTATATGTTTATAATTAAATTGTCAAAAACTATTTCATATTACAATATATTGGAGTTCACTTTCATAGGTCAAGAGAAAATTGGTTTATTTCACTAGCCCGAGCTAGTGAGATGTTCAGTTCCAGCTAATTGTTGATTGGTTTTCCAAATTTGTTCATAAGACCAAAGAATATTTAGCATGTTGTACTAATTTGTTCATCCAATGCAATAAAATCTTGTAGACGTCAACTAAGTGCTAGGGAATTCTCAGGTGACTGAGATTTAACAAACCCGTTTGCAATATCAAACGAACCTGAATAACGACTTCATGGTAAAATCATGGAGTTGCATATTCAAATCAAGATCAACTTGTATAGTTTATTGAACTTCACCATATCTTACAAGCCCAAACTTTTGGCACATCGTAGTACCCATCATTTCCTTGGCGGTGTCAATGCACAACAACACTTACCACGGTCGCAGTAGCTGTCATCGAAGATGTAACCAGACCATTCACAGTTAAGTCTGCAAATATTAACATTGTTCACCGTTGGGTTCTCGCATATCTTGAAGTCTCCACACAAAGCTCTCCATGCAGTCGTACCTACACATGACGAAGTATAGCAACCCATTCAAATTAGGCTATGGATATATAGTATAAAATGCAAGAGTTACTCAAGATTGTCTACAAAATCAAGGTTTGCGTATATTTCTTCAAAATTGGACCAACATAAACAAATGGGTGTACCTTTGTTTCTTCCAGTTGCATGACATGAAAAAGTGGCAGACATCAGAAGAACTACCAAGCACAGGGCCCTTGTATTGTTCTTCATAATTGCCATCAGAAATGTTGTCCTGTTTCTTTTCTCTACTATGGCTTTCCTTATGGTCGATATTTCTCATGATATATCCTAATGGTGGTATTATATAGGCATAGTCCAACATAGGAGTTTCTCCCATTTGGAAAGGAAACATAAGGATCCTACAATTGTCAACATTAATGTTTTCGTCCTTTGCTTCTACACAGCCAGCCAGCTAATGTCAATTAATATTATTACAAGAGTTTGAATATATACAGCCTGCTATTAAATGCCTCTTGAATATTTGATATTATTATTTCCAGATATTCACTATTAATACCGCTATTAAATTGTGAATCATAATAGTACATCAAATTATTATTGGCTTCTAGTTTTGGCCTATAAATTTACTAGCTACTATTCCTTGTGGCGTGTGATGGGATTATTAGGCTGGTGGGGCAAAACAATAAAACCAAGGCGAGTTGAGGGGGACCAGAAAATTTCCAACCTGACAATGACTTTTAGTTTTAAAAATCAGATAGTGCTAATGGACCAACCTTAAAAATCTAAATCCCGATGGGTGGCCCACCGACCTTTTAATCTCAAAAGCAAAATATTATTTTTCCTGGTTATCTTTCACATTTTAAAGCATATCTTAGAAAAAATTATTAATTGGCTCTTGCAACCAGAAATCTTTCAAATGACAATGCATGTATTCGAATGTGAAACATGAATAATCTCAATGTAAAATCAACTCATTTTATGTTTGATTTAATATATTTTTTCATATATATATATGTATGTATGTATATATATACATATATATATACATATAAAAGTCATCCATTGTATAGATCTAAAAGATATCCACTGTGTTGTAATAATTTATACAAGCAGTGTCAAAATGTAGTATCCGTAATTCTCGCTGATTTTAGAGATTTGTTCATAAAACCTAAAAATGTTCAACAAGTTTTCATCATTTGCCAAAAATGCAGCATTTACTCTCATAGTCAAAAATGAACATTGCTCGGATCGATGGTTCTCGATGTCAGTTGAGTGCTAAGGAATTCTGAATAACTGACAAGTGGCAAAATCATTTTTAGTATAAAATAAACTTAAATGACGTCTTCATTGATGAAATCATGAGGTTGCATAGTTGAGATAACAAAATTAACTTTGTGTAGTTTATTGAAATCCGACATATCTTAAAACAACAAATTTTGGTACATCATAATACATACTACTCATCATTTCCGCGGCTTTGCCAATTTGCGCATAGCACTTTCAAAGGTTAGAGTAACAAAAATCAACATTTTAAGTTAAGCTTGCACATATGGACATTATTTAGTGTTGGGTTGTCATGCGGCTAAAACCTTCCAGACAACACGTGACGAAGTATGACATCCCTTTCAGGTTAATTACCACGTGTAATATAAATTGAACGGATAATATTGTCTAACAACCAAGGTGGCCATATGTTTATACACATTAGATTGGCATAAACAAATTAGTGTACCTTTGTTTCTCCCAGTCGCATGTCATGACAATGTGATAGACATCAGAACTGCCAAGCATGGAGCTTTTGTGTTTTTCTTGCTAAGTGCCATGAGGAGTGGCTTTCTATTTCCTTTTTCCTGATGTAGTTATATTTTCCACATGGTTGATATTTCTAGGGAAAGGCCTAATGAAGCTCGAGCTCCATGGAGCCTTTAATTACTTAAATTCAAAATTTTAAGTTACAATTTTTTTTGGAGAAAATACACATATACATATGGATGTAGACTACTTGTCTGTGAAGTTTCATGACGAAATGACTTTTCATGCGAGCTACAAAAAAGAAATAATGTATTTTCTAAAACATGTACTATTCACTATAAAATTATATGTTTTTTTATAGGGCACACAAAAACATATTTCATAATGAAATTTCACACACATCTAGTATACATCTATAAGTGCTTGATATTTTGTTCTTTTTTTGAAAGTAAAAAAATTTGATTTTTTAATGTTTGAAAATAAAAGCCCCCCTGAAGCCCGAGAGCAAAAACTCCACTGATATTTCTAATGCTATGATACATCCTTATGGTGATACTGTATAGAGGAGGATCTTCGTTCTGAAAAGAAAGTCTCTAAGGATCCATTATTGATCTTATAGTGTTTTTCACATTAATATTTGCATGCATCCTTTGTTTGTGTAAAATCTGCTACAAGGATAATCAATATCATTATTATAGTCAAAAGAATTATAATTATAATATACTTGGATAGCACAATACTACTATATTTTATTGACAAAGGATTATTAAATGCCTCCTAGGCAATAGCTCCTTTCCTATTTGTTAGGCCTTCATGTATTTCTAGATTGACACTAAAATATAATATAAATAATCTGCGCGTTAAGTATAATATAATAATATATACTAAATGTGTTCTCGATGTCAAGCATGCGTTTCATATATTGATAGAAAAAAGGATGAAGAGACCCATCCATGATTTGAATACAATATCAAATGGCACACCACAAGCATGCATATCATATATTAATAGAAAAAAGGGTGAAGAGACCCACCCATAATTTGAATACAATGTCAAATGACACACCACACAACGCTAATTCTGAGATTAAAACCACACCTACTACAATCGAGAATTAGAGAAACCGCTTTGCCCGATCTCTAGCCAAGAATGCAAACAACAAAGAGGGCACAAAGCCAACATGCATTGGGTATCACACTTCCAGCCACCCCCAACACCTCTAGCCACCCCCAACACCTCTAGCCACCCCCATACCGCCCCCGCAGCCGTGGCGGCACAATCTCTGCCGGGGTCCCCAGGTGCGGCGAATAATGGATATCGAAATATTAAAGCCAAGGAAATATAATTAATTTTCACCGAAGTCCCCGTGAAATCATTTAAAAGCATATGCTTAAAAATATTCAACATCTTGAAAATAACAATACATGCATTGTCAAGTGCCAATATAAATATTGTTGACGATGCATTGGGTATCATCACCCTTCAACATCAACATCGCACTGACCGAACTGATAGATCCATTCTCATGTGAAAATGAAGTGGCAAGATGCCCACACTAGGAGAAAATATCTAGTAGTACGTACTACTACGAGTAGCGTGCACACACAGCCGTTACCTTAGAGGTACATCACAAGAGTGGCAATTGCACATTGATCCTTATTCCCAATTTTTACCATCTTCAGACCAGAACACTATGCCCAACAGGTACTGACAATTAACATACACCTTCCCTTCGCCCCCCTCACATTACTACGAATTTACAAGCAAGCATGGATCACTCCTTCTTGGGTTTGTTGCTGTCAGGGGCGGCGGTCGCTTCGGGTTGAGGTGGTGCGCCGGCGACGTCGCCGGTCATCATCTTCTTGAACTCGTCGAAGCCGACGCAGCCGTCGCCGTCGACGTCGACGGAGGCGATCATCTTCTCGCAGTCCTCGGTGCTGCACCCCTCGCCGATGCGGCTGAGGACCTTGCTGAGCTCGGCGACGGAGATGCGGCCGTCGCCGTTGATGTCGTAGATGTCGAAGGCGTCGCGCAGCTCGGCGTCCAGCTCGCGCTCCCCGCGGCCGCGGCCGTGGAAGGCGGCGAACTCGCCGAGGTCCACGTAGCCGTCGCGGTCGGTGTCGAGCTCGTCCATCATGGACGCCACCTCCCGCCCCTGCGCGGACTCGGTGGCCGGCGGCGCGATGGCGCGCGACACGGCGGCCAGCTCCGACGGCGAGATCCGGCCGTCGCCGTCCGTGTCGAAGCGCGAGAAGACCTTCTTGATCTCGATGTCCTCCGCCGCCGCCGGCTTCTTCGCCTGCTGCTGCTTCCCGCCGCCGCTCGACATGGCCCAAGACTTGAGACTCGACGGTCGCGGCGAGCTAGCTGAGCTTCAAAGCTTGAGGTGGCTGGTTGTAGTGATGGAGATGGGGGAGCTTGAACTTGAATGTTCCGATGGGTGGAGGTTGCGGTGGGCTCTGGGGTATTAATACCGGCGGGCACGCGCTACGGACGACGGAGCGCACCGACCATCCTCCCTCCTTCCGGATAAAGAAGTGGAGGAGTAACTCCGCCGCGGGGAGGCGGAGTCATATCAGTACGCGGGGAGGGGAGCGGCGAGCGCGTTGTCTTCTCTTCTCCCGGTTGCGTGGGGCGGCGCGTCGGCCAGGCGTGGCTTCGCGGCGATGGGCAAGCGTACGGCCGGATGCGCGCGATGCGAATCTCGGGGCTGAGGGAGGACTTTTCCGCGTCCCGCCGGGCGGGCAGCTTCCTCGGTGCTCGAGAGAAGTCAGCAGCTCGCGTGAATCACCGGCCACGTCTGCGTCTGTCGCGGGCCGGTTTATTTATTCCTTTGCCGGCCTGGTTCGTGGAACTTGTCGTCGCGAGCGGCTACGGTGCGTGGCCGAGGGATGGACACATGACGCGGCGCGCGTGGACGGACCGAAATATCCCCATGTGAGGTCGTCGTTGCTCGCGGCGTCCCATCCTTTGCCTTCTTGGCGTGTAACTTTTCAGAATAAAGCTTCACTTTTCACAACAAAGGTTCGTGCAGGGTATCATGGCCGCCACGACCGTTTTCACTGCCCTGGTGATTTTATTACTATGGGGGTACATATAGGTTAATTTACGGAAATACTGTCTGGCAAACGTTCGCTGGGGCCCAACCCTGGCGAACGCTCTCTCCGCCATTGCACGGATCTTGACGCGCCCCCTGGTCCTATAGGATTGCTAAAGTCGTTCGCTATCAGCTGACCCTGCCGGACGTGCTTTGCTATTTCCAAAAATTACAAGGCCGTGCGCCCCCGTGGCATGAAGGGTGTGCACACTCAAAAAAATATCTGCACTATCCAAATGTCATAATACGATATTAGGCAAAAGCATAACATAAGTAGGCCAATCAAGTCTCACAACAAAAGCGGCAGCGGCAGCGGAGGGGAGGGGAGCGATGCCGCGATGGTGTGCACCTATTGGGCCCTTGAGGGGAGGGGGCAGCGGCGACGAGAAGAAGGGTGTGGCGGCGAGGTGAGGGGAGGGTCTAGTTGAACGGTGGACGGCCGATTAAGGTCACCCTCTCTTACATAGTGGGAGAAAAATAGACAGTGCGGGATATTGGGTTTTTAGGACTGTAGGTTTATTGGCCGAAATAGCCAAATTACAAATTCTGGGTGAGCCACGACTCAACGGCCCGCCAATGGTACTAACCCCGTGATGTACCCATATTTTTTTTTTCGAGAATGAGATGAACTCACATATCATAATCCTTGTGTGTCACACGGTACAATAAGCCGCACAGTGAATCGTGCTAAATTGGGATCGAACCGGCAACACCTTCCTAGTGGGCGGTCGGCTTACCACTAGACTATAAGTAGAGTGTTGCGAACATTTAGGGACCGAAACTCTTTATATGTTTTCTAAACTAAATTTGTCCACAAATTCAACTTTTAATTTTAAAAAGTTTGAAAATCCGGAATTTTTACATTTTTAAAGAACAAAAATCCCTTTTTCAAAGAGATTTTTTTCTATCTTTCCATCAGCATTTTTTATTTATAGGTAGCATAGCAATTTTTTTCTTTAATTATTGTATGTATCATGCCACTTTTATTATAGGCCACATGGCATTTTTTTATTAATACAATATTTACAATTTAATAAGTAATAAGATGCCATTTTTATCATTAAGAGAATGGATTTTATTATTAAGAGCATGGCATTTTATTAATAATACCATGGCATTTTTATTATTAGAAAGATATCATTTTTATTATTAATTAGATGTTAGTTTTATTATTGGGGACATGGCATTTCCATTATTTGTTGACATGTCATTTTTATTATCAGGAGGCTGGCAATTTAATTATTAACATGATGAAAGTTTTTATTATATAGAGCATGTCATTTTTTTAATTATTGACATGACATTTTTATTATTAGGAGGATTGCAATTTTATTATATAGAGCATGACATTTTATTATTATTGTTGACATGCCATTTTTATTGTTAGAAGGATGACATTTTTTGGACTAGCATTTTTTATTAATTGTTACCAGAATGATAGTTTTATTACTAGGAGGATGGTAGTTTTTATTTTGAATTGCATGGCATTTTTGTCATTGATATGACAGCTTTTTAATATTTTTTTGCACTTTGGAACAAATCAAGCAAAAAATTACATCGTAGCAATTTTTTGGTCCTTGACAAAGATAAAGGAAACCACACTCTCCCGAACATGTTATTTTTTACTGCGAAACATCTATAGGGTGGAATTCATAACATTTGTAAAATTATAGATTATCATGGCATTTTTTGTAAAGTAACATGACATTTTCGTATTATTCATATCATGGCAATTATATATTTTACGTGTACTCCATTTTTCATAAGAAAAATATGTTCTTCCATTAAAAAAATGTAATCTGGGCATTTTGGGCTAATGGAGGTTCGCCTTGGCCTTTCCTGGGGAAACGATCGAGGGGAGGGTGTTACGTTCGCTGGGGCTGCCCCCTTGGTGACCACTTTGTTCGATCAACCCTCTTCCCTGGCGATCGAACGCCAGTTATTCAGGTCCTTTATTAGTTTATTTATAGGTAGTGTAGGGAAGAGAACAATGGCACATGGAAACTATAGGCCGAACGTTCGCTTTTTGGTATTAGCAAGCGAAAACTCGGAAGCCGGCAAATAGGGGAAGTATGAAGAGAAAGAAGTAGGACGGGAGAGGTGGACTAAAGGTGTACATCCCAGAGCTACTCGGTTCTTTTTTTTTGCGAATTGCTTGGTAAACAAATTAGCGTTGAATAGTTGCCTAGGTGTGTGTTTGGATTAAGTTTTTGTAGAACTTGGGTTGGATTATTTGATCACTACCACAAAGAAAAAATTATTTGGTCGCTAGGAATGAATCGTTTATTACAAACTTGTTTTTTTGAGCTAACTTGGGAAACCGACATATAGGCCATACGTTTAGGACGTTGGCATGGAGGAGCTCCTATTGGACGCATTCTGCATCAAACAGCCGTGCGACGCACGCACGGAACCCCCGGCTGGGCCGGCTCAATAGCGGGCGCGCTGTGATGTTAATGATAAAAAAATAGCAAGCATGCACGCTGTCCTGCCAGGATTCGACCTCCGGACCTCCATATTGGGTACGAGAGAAGCTAACCGGCAGACATAACAAGCTCCCCTAAAAAATAGACATAACAAGCGTTGGTGCTAAATGTAAAGCGTGTTAGTATAAGTAGTAATACCAACGAAGAATCTGGACAGTTTTTTGAATTTTTTCAACCTTTCCTTCGAAATTGTTATTTTTTTAACAAACAAGCAAAGTTTCAAAATACGATAATTTTTTTCACAACTCAGACATGTTTTCAAATTTCAAAAAATAAAACAAAAGACGTGAACATTTGTCAACAGATTTAATTTTTAAATTCCTGAACATTTATAGAATTTTGAAAACAAAAATTTGATAATGGGAACAATTTTCAAAAGCAGAAACTGTTTTTGGGAATTAAAAAAGGAACAATATTTAAAGAAAGAACATTATATGAAATTTCGAACAATATTTGAAAAAATGTGAACACTTTAAAGTTTATGAACAATTTTTTTTAGAATAGAACATTTTCGGAATCTAAAAAAAGAAAAAATAAACAAAAAATGAGAACAT